>NW_007036708.1:277243-469885 GCF_000164805.1 Carlito syrichta
TGTAGAGATGAGGTCTCGCCAAGTTGCCCAGGTGGGTCTCGAACCTGCGGGCTCAGGCAATCCACTCACCTCAGCCTCCCACCACTTTCAATCAGGTTTTCAGTGCCTCACACTTCAATATAAATGGGCAGCTAAGAATTACTTGATATTTAAGGAAGCCCTTCAACATGAACCCAGAGACCAAAACAAAGAGGGGAAAAAAGAACAGAGAGAAAACAACAAGAAGAAAACAGCACAGAAAGTATGATTAACATTTTTAGAATAATAAAAGAAAGCAATATCTTTTTAAAATTAAAACTGGAGGTTGCTTTAAAAAAGAACAGGAAAAGGAAAGTTCTTGAAAAATGCAAATGACATTCATATTTGATTAAAAAATCAAAACAAAATGGGGTTAGAAGACACAGTCAATACAAATTCACAAAAAATAAAACAAAAATACCAAAGAAATAGAAATTGACAGAAGATAGATGATCAGCATGGGAGCAGCCTCTAGAACTGTAAGTCCTAGGGATAAATAAAATTTTAAAAGGAGTAAAATTACCAAAATAAAAACACGATGAAATTCCCTATAATGTAAAACATGGATTTATATATTGAAATGTTTCTATGTGTAGATCTTAACAAACAACCAAGCCAAAGAAAAGCAACTCACCCAAAGGCACACAGCAGTGAAATCCCAAAACTCTGGAGACAAAAACTTTAAAAGTTCCAGATTGGAGAACTTTTATTTGAATCATAATTGTATCAAAGATCTCAAGACCTACTATTTAAGCTAGAAGAAAATGAACAATGTTGAATCTGATAGAACTGTTTTCCAAACCAGAGTTCTATACCCAGTCAAACTAACAATTGAGTATTACAATATAAATAAAGATAATTTTGGACATGAATGATCTTTAAAAAGTACTTCCCGAGCCTTTTTTTTTCCAGGAGGATTTTGAAGAATGTTATCCACTTGATTACGAAATAAACCAAGGAAGAGGAAGGAGACAAAACACCTATACATCAGGATACAGTCAAAGGGAAGTTCAAGAATTATGGTGAAGGGAGGTTTCAGGATGACAGTTATCCAAATGTGTAACTGATATCTCTTTTAAATTAAAACTTTTTTTATTTTTAAAGACACAGAAAAAAATAAAGTTCTTGGAAAATGCAAATATGACATTCATATTTTATTAAAAAGTCAAAGCAAAACAGGAAGATAAAGTCAATGCAACTTCCAAAAAGTAGAACAAAAATACTAAAGAAACAGAAGTTGGATGATCTGTATAGAAGCAATTAAAGAAAATTTTTAGTTCTGTTGGAGATTTGGGGATGAATTAGTAAATAATACATGAAAAATTAAGCAAATGGCAAAATGAGGCAATTACTAACTTCCAGAGAAGCAAAAAGTTGCCTAAGAAAAGAGAAGTGGCTCAATTGTGAATGATAGTCATATAATAACAGCAATGCAACGCCTGAATACGGTTGTGATCAACATCAGTATTTGAGTGTGTGTGTGTGTGTGGGGGGCGGTGATGTGGGTGGATGAGTGAGTGGTAGCAGAAAATAACTGAGTCTTCTTCTTCCATAGATAAATAGATTAGTATTTATTGATAGGTCAATAGATCAAACCTAAGAATGAAAAATGAAAAAAATCAGAATTATTGTGTCATTTAGAAATATGGAAACAAAGAATAGAACAAGGAGTTAAAATAATTCAGTGTGTTTGCCTCATAAGAAGAGGACCCAGAAGTGAGCAGCAATGAAGCAGAAGTCTGATGTTTTTCATTATGAACCTTGTAGAACACTTTACTTTCAAAAATATGTACATGTATTACTTTGATAAAAAATAAAGATTTAAATAGAATATAAAAATGAGAACTCTAGTGAGCTATGCTAGATGATGTGGAGAACCTTTTGACCAAATAAGTCAGTCCAAATGGCTCAGAACCAAAATTAACTGAAAAGACCTGCTTCATCTACTGCCTCTAGGTCCAAACGCAAGTCTCGGATGTGTCCACATTCTCCAGAAAGCCCCAAAAGGGAGCTCAAGAAACACAGAAACATCTTGCATTTGGTCCATTGCTCAGGTCTCTCCAGGACCATGTGCCTACCACATGGGAGAGAGAGGAGTAGGGAGAAACGGTTTAAGCCAAAAAAAAAAAAAAAAAAGGAGAGATGATTGCGCCTCTCCCTGGGGGAGCAGTTCCCAGCCCTCGTACTGCACCCATGTGGGCTAGACTTTCAGTCTGGTACACTACCTCCTTAGTACATTCCACCATAAGACACTTTCAGATCCAAGGAACCATTGCAATTCAATTTTCCTCCTCTCAAGCAAGGAGGAGTGGAGTGCTGTGGATGACTACTAGAATTCAACAGTAATGGTGACAGTGAAGCCGGAAGTGATAGTGTGATGAGGGAGCTGACAGAGGTAGAAAAAGTGGCAATGGCAGTGGGGAGTTTTATAATGAGAATAATGAGGAAGTGACAGGAAGAGTAATAGAGTAACAGACCGTGATAATATTAGTGAATAGTGAAAATGACATTGATGATGATATTGGAGATGATGGTGGAGATAATTATAATTATAGTGGGATGATGAAATTGATTGTATAGTGATAGTAGAGGTGATAGTGACAGTGAAGGTGGATATGATAGAGCAGGGGCTATTAGTAATGACAGCGGAGGGGATGTGGTGGCAGTGGTGGTGGTGAGAGAGTTGGCCATGGTGGGGTTGATGGCAGTGATGGGGGATGCAAAGGAGGTGAAAGTAATGAGAATGACATTGATAATTATGGCAATGAAGGTGGAAGTGAGGGGTATACTTAGTGATGCTAATGGTGATGATGATGAAAGTGATTGTGGTATTGACATTGGCTGTGGTTGTGGGGGGCGGACATTGACAGAGATAACGAGATTTCACAGTATAGGAGATGGGAGGCCATGATGGTGAAGGTAGCAATGGCAGACAACATTATAAATATAAATATACTGATCAAGTTCAAAAGGCAGACACATATGTGAGGCATCTAAGGACATCTGTTTAGAAAGGCTGGGTTTTATTGCAGTAACAACCAGCTCCCACACCTTAGGTAGTTTACACAGCAAACTTTATTTCAAATACTAGATATTCAAAATGGGTTAGAAGGGGGTTCTGTTCATAGTCACCCACGGACTCATGCTGATGGAGGATTCAATTCATGTGCTTCTAGGATTGCCATGGAAGTAAGAAGATAATGTGATCAATTATACATTGCTTCTGTGTTGGCCAGCCTGGGCTAGGCTAGAGGGTGGTAATGAAAGACAAAGATTTCTACAACCTTCAACAATAGAATTTCCCACTTGCACTCTATGTATATTGTGGGTTTGCTATGGCTTTGCGCCACATTATTTTCGCTCTGGAATTTAGGCTGATGGTGCAGCCTCCATCTGTAACTTTGCCAATCTTGTGGCAGAGGGAAAAGAGAATATAGATAAATATGTGCTGGGTTTTCAAGCTTTGTTCAGAAGTAACATGTATTATTTCTACCTGTTTTATTGACTAAAACAAAAGTAATTTCAAGAGACAGAAGCGCAACCTTCTCAGGTGCCAGAGGAGGAGAACCAGAACCCTGGTGGACTTTTTAATGACTATGCTAGGCACTGCTTGCTCAGAGAGTAAGAGAGGTGGAAATGGAGGGACCATGGAGGGCTGGTATAATCACAGAGGAAGAACGTGGTCAATGCAGGGAGGCTTAGGGGTGAGGGAAAACAATTTAGAGGAAGGAAATGCCAGGAGCAAGAGGCAGCACAAGCCATGGCAAAGTCCAGAAGTTTGCTTTGCCATTGGTCCTCAGTTCTTCTGGTGTTTCTGGTTTCCCCAAAGTCCAACAGATTCTGGGGAAGTCTGGAGCACAAGATTCACAGAGGGAAGCATCAGAAGAGAAGGATGGAAAAGTCAGTGGAGTCAGCGCATGGAGGCCTTTGAATGCCATGCTCAGATGTTTTGCAATATAGACCACAAATAAAAGGAACCATTGTAAAATAAGCTTGGGAATGCTACCTGTACTGTCCCCCTCTTTTACTTTGATTCTCTTCACATCAGGAAACTCACTGAAGATTGTTCTGCCATCCTCGACATGTGGCTTCCAAAGTCACTCTGGGTTTCCACATCCTGGTAGATAGGAAGGAAAAAACAAGGAGTGGCCCATGGGAGGACAGACCAGGAAGTGGTGCAATCACTTCTACTCAAACATTACTGGTGATAATCTAGCCATGTGAATGTGCAAAGGAGCTTGGGAAGTGTAGTCTGAATGTTTGTCAAATCAAGAGTGTTGAGATTTTGGAGGACAGTGAATGGTCTTTTCAAGACAGCTCTCCTCAAATCCTTGAAGGTCTTGAATGTGAACAAAGGCCAAGACTTCCTCAGTATTGCTTCAAAAGAGAGAGATATACAGGGAGGCCGGTGTTGGCTCAGTGAATGGAAGAACTTTGTTGACCATTTTAATGAAATCATAGGTGATCAGGATTGAGTCCAACTCTCCTTTGGGGCTTGAATCCAACTTTCAATAACTGTTTAGAACTCTCCAGCAAGGGAACACTCTTCACATATGAGGCAGCTTACTCCGTTTCCACAAAGTTCCAGTAGCTAGAAGTGCTGACTACTGAATTCACACAGACTTGTAGATAGGGGTAACTGAGCAAAGGAATGTGTTTTTGCTCACTGTGTCAATCCCTATCTCCATGCCTTTCTCAACAATTTGGTCTAAAAATTAAGGTTTCATTCGATGGTCACTCTACCCTCCTCAAATTTCTTATACTCCAAAGTACCAGTGATATGGATTTTTCAGATCGGCCTGGGCTTCGAGAGTATCAGCTCAATGGGTCAACCAGCTGAGCCCCAGAGAGGGTCAGCTCGAGGGGCTGGTAAGCCTAGCCCTGAAAGTGTCAGCTCTAGTGGGCTGGCAAGCCAAGCCCTGAGAGTGTTGCTGGTTCGGTGGGCTGGCAAGCCTAGCCCCAGGAGTGTCTCTGCTTTGGACTCTCACATTTCAGCAGCTCTCCCAATTCTGCTGGCTCAGTTGGCTGGCACGCTAGTCCCTGGGGTGCACAGCTCTTCGGCTCCGACGATCTTTTGCAGCTCTTCAGGTTGGAGTTCTTGTTTCGTGCCCAGGAAGAATGAAGGACACTGAAAGCTAGAAAGTGAGAAAGCAGGGTTTATTAAGAGGACAGAAAAGTCTCCCATAGTGGGAGGAGACCCGTAGGGGTTGCTGATTTGGAGCTGAAACCTGGTGCTTATATAGCCCTAAGATTAAACTGATTGGCTAGCACTATCTGTGAGCTGATTGGTCAGTACTAGCTATGCTGATTGGTCATTTTTCTATCCTAGCAGTGAGTATTTAAGCTCTAGCTTGAGAGGCTCCCAGCAAGCTTGCTTACCAACTCAAGTGTATCAGCCTGAGAGGCCTGCTGGAAGGTTGCTGCATCGTTACTGGAGGACGCACCCTGTCTGTTTGCCTAGCCTTTCTCTAGCTATGGCCTCTCTCACCAGGGCCACAAATGTGGCAGCCTTTACTTTTGCTTTGGGAGTAATGTTTTAGAGGTTGGATCCTTGCAAGTGCAGCTTCAGGTAACAACTTCAAGAGTGATCTCTAGACCATACTGTTCTGAAAGTCCATCTGCTACCCCTGCTGTTTGTTCTCATGGGCTGTACTTCTCTGCGGACCTAGTCCTGCCCAGTCCTAACCTCTCTCCCCAGTTCCCAGGCATCCTTTCCTAGACCCCTGGATTCTCTCCGGAATCTGTCAATGTCTTGTTTTCCTGTGCTGAGCAATTCATTTCCCTTTGCCTTCCATCCCTCTTCCTTGAGGCCAGCTCTGTAACCACATGGCCCTCTAAGGTACTTTGTTTTGCACTAAGGTATCTGCTTAGAAGAGCATTATATCACTTCCTTAGAAGGCAGAATCACTGCTGTTAGCCAAAGTGCTAAATGATCTTTGGAGTTGTTTCTTCTATTCATTCATTCATTCATGCATTCATTTAGCACTGTATTCATTGAGCACCTACTGTATGCTGGGTACATAGGAGATAAAGTGCTTAGCACAGATCAAGGATTCAGTAACTTGTAGCTCACTTTCTTGTCTCCTTTCCCTTAGAAAATTCATCCTGTTGGTGAATTGACACCACCATGAGGGCTCTAGTTCCAGGTGCTGGGGAGAGCTGTCCAGCTGAAAGATTGGCTGCTCCTTGTTTTTCAGACTACCACATAGGGGTCAGGTCCCGAGTGTTCAACCTGCAAGTTCTTTAACATCTCTGATTGGCAATGGCTGTCACCCTGAAAGTCTCATATCCCCTGTGCAGACAGGAAGTTCAGTCTTCATAGTTGATAAACTCACAGGGTTCTGGGCAGAGTGCTCCAGGGCTGTCTGATCCAGTCTTGCTGGTGCCACATCTGGCAGGATGTTTCTGCCTCTTTACTGTTTCCTGGCTTAGCTTTGTGAGACGCAATGGGCTGGCATGGGCCAGCTTCCTTCTGCAGACACCCTTTGGGAAGCAGTGTGAAGTTGTTTAGACTAGACTGTCCTAAGTAGGACTTTCTCCTGCAGGGACATGACCTCCAGATAACCGCCCAAACATTCAGGTGACTAGGTTTGTCCCACTCCTCACCCAGGGACCCTTCTGAGCAACTATTTTCCCTGTCATAGGTCTTGTCTGCAGTTGTGAATGGGCTTGTACTAGGGGATGTTGTGCTTAAGGGCTATAGTGTGAATGGTGCCCCCGGCACCATTATTTTTTATTTAAATTAATATTATATTCCCTATAGGTGCAAAGAATTAGAGATTTCAAAGCACACCTCTACACTTTCAATGGATCCTTAAAACACACTCAGATCAGGTGGCATTTCCATTTCACAGAGGAGAAACTGAGACTGAGAGGGAAAGTGGCTTCCCTAGGGTCATGCAACTCAGAGGTGGTGAAGAAGGGCTGTATCCTCTGACTTTAGCACAGTGCTCTGTCTGCAGCATCATGTGACAGCTCCTTGCCTCTTATCATGATGCCCCAACCCCACCTGGCTCCTGCCACCTGACTACTCCCTCCGTCCTATTCCCTTTGGGTCCAGGTCTCTCATTTCCAAAGCAAATATGTGGTATATAGTCTAGGCTGATGGAAGGGGACAGAGGTACAATCTCTCCTCCAAGTAACACGGGTGTGGTTTCTTGGGGGCCTTATCATTTAGGGCTCCTTTGGTGACTTAATGGGGAGTGAAGAGTGAAGGTAGATCTAGCCCTGGACAAAGCAAGAGAGGCAGGAGCAGCATGGGTTGGAGGGAAGCACCGCTGGCCCTGCTCACATCCCACTTCCCACCTTGGGTTCATATCCAGCTCCCTTCTTGTCCTCTGCCTTGTCTGTCACATGCTCCTGACATCCAGAAATCCGAGATGCCTGGAAAAGAGGGGAAGAGGCCACAGGCAGCTATGAGCTCATCTGTGCCGGCCGGCGCCGGGCGCCCCTGCGGGACCCTTTTTCCATGGCGGGGTCCAGGATCCTCGGGTGGCGATGACTTCAGGGCTGGAGATTCCCCACTGGCTGCCCCGGGGGATGGCTGCTGGCTTGTGGTGCATTCCAGCCATGTTCCCCTCAGCCCTGGCGACGTGAGAACCAGAGTCCGCGGCCTTCTGTCTCCCGGCTACTCTCCAGGGGAACCTCGGGCCCAGCGTGTCCCTGGCCGTCTACCCGGTACCTCCTCCTGACCCAGACCTTTCCAGTCCCCGCTCTTCCTGTTTCAGGGATGGAAAGCCCAGGACCAAGAGATGGTCCCTCCTTCTTCCTTTTGGTCAGTCTTTCCCCTTCAGCCTTCTTCCTCCACTGGGCCCTGACCTGCCCTTGAGCCACTGGCCTTGCCTGCCCAGCGGAATCAGCTCATACAGAGCCAGCATCCCCAACACTGATGACGCCAAGAAAGCCTGAGAGAGAAAGTTGTGTGGTGGAACTTTCTGGAAACTTTGCCTACTCTTCCCCCCCATACCCTTCGTGGAGCACTGTACTCCAACCCTTGTCCAGACCTTCTTCCTGTCCAGTCCAAAGCAGTCATCGCCCGGGTGATTCTCTCCTTTCTACCGTCCCCTTCATGATCTTGGGGTGTTCTGTGGGTCCCTATCTTCTGGGATATCCTTGGCAGCACCTCTCATCGCCTCTGCTTGGCTAGCCCAGCCACCATGCTTACTGTCTTCCAGATCATTCCCACAACCAAAGGGCTTCCCTATTCCCTTTTTCTCGCCTTGCCCCATCTCTTGGCTTTCCAGGCCTCTTATGGTTTGTCTACACACTGCTGACAATCCAGCCTACAATCCCGCTTTCACCCCATCCTACCTTCTTGAAGTTACTGTTCACTCTTGCTTCTCTTCTTAACCTGCCATCCACAGCTCACCTTGTTCTACTGAGGCTCAGTCCTCCTCACACCACTGGACTGTGATCACTCTGGTCACTGGGAACTCATGGGCATGTCCTTCTCTGACTGCCTCCCTTTGACCTACGTGAAGCCAGTTGCACTGACTACCACTATTCCTTGTCCCTGACCTCTCCATTATCCTTCTGAGCCAAAGGACCTCCACACATAGCATAGCCAAGATAGAAATTTCTTTCTTTCTCAAGTAAAAGCCTGGATGCATGGTTGGTATGGTGATTTAATGGTGTCAGGACCTGCTTTTTCTACTTTTCTGCCATCTTCAACGTGCTACTTCCATTTCCTGGTCTGGGGTGACTGCTCCAGGCTCTGTCATCAGCAAGAAAAAGGAAGAAAGTAGGGGTGCTGGCAGCTCCCCTTTAAAGGCAGGACTTCAGTTCACTTCCCACAGACCAGAACAGAAACACCAGGTTACCCATCAATGAGGCTGATAAGCTCTCTAGGCAGGCAGACATGTGCTGGCTAAAAATTCCATTGTCATGTGGGAAGGGGTGAACACATTCTGGAGCAACTGTCCCTGATGGCTCCTTGTCCCTGTGCTTCATGGACTGTTTTCCTCTGTCTGCTCTCTCAAATGCTGGTATTCCCAGGGCTCTCTTTTTCTAGACGTAATCTCTTTTCTCTCCACTAGCTGTCCATTGGAACTTGCAACTACCCCCTGCTCCCCCCAGATCACGGTTTCCAGGTGTCTAGCTTTAGTGCAGATGTACCCTCTGACTCTACTCACAGTTTCACCTTATGATTGGATAATTCCTTTTGGAGTTTCCATCAGTACCTTAACATCAATACACCTCAAACTAACTCCTTATCATCTTCCCAGATCTTTTCATCCTGTAGCCTTGGCTCCTGTGTCCAGCACCTCCTCTGTCTCTCCCCATCATTGCTGTCTAATCCATCTCTCAAGTTCCCTCAGGGCCGGCCCTCCTCTCCATCTGCCCTCAGTTCACATCCTTTTCACTTCGCACCTGGCCTCATAGTCACCTGCTGGCAGTCCCCTTGCCTCCTTTTTGAACTTGTCTCTCTTGTTTATGATGCATCCAGTCTCCCTTTCTAAAGTGTGCAACCCCTCCCGCCACACCCAGCTTATAGATCTCTGTGGCACCCAGACACCCTGCTGACCGCTCTTTCCCTTCCAGCCTGTGTGTTCTGCCTCCTCCCCGCCCTGCCCTGCCCTTCCAAACAGCTCAGTGGGCTCTGAAGACTGCATTTTCTGGTTCTCTGCCTGGGTTTCCTGTCCCCTCCCTTTTTCTCCGATTCCCCAACCACTTGACCAACATCTACTCAGCTCTCAGGAGTTGGTCTATGTGTCAAGCCCTCTGGGAAAGCCCTTTCTCACCCCTTCCCGTGGTTTTGTGGGGCTGAGTTGTAGCTTGGGCCTCTGGCCTCCACAACACAGCCTCTGTCTGTCCCATGCCAGAATTGTGATGATCTATGCATGAATCTATCTCTCACCTGCCCAGGAGCTCTCTGAGTGTGAGATCACACGCTTTTCTCCTTCCAGTCCTCAGTGCCTGGCACGATGCCTGGAATATAATCCATGAGGTGTTTGTTGAATGAATGACCATGTTGCCCTGGCTCAAGAAACTTCCATGGCTTCTCTTTGACTATGTAATAAAGACCATTCCCTTTGAAAATCCAGTGCCTTTCAGGTGGGGGGCCATCAGGATTTGCAGATGCAAGTCCCTCTCCATCACCTGGACATGCCATTTCTTGTGGTAACCACCCACTCCTAGGCTTCTGTGTCTTTTGTCATTTGCTTTTCTCAGCCTGGAGTGACTTTCTCTTTCCCTACACCTGTTGAACACCTATTTATCCTGCAAACTCACCTTCATGCTGCCTCCCTTGATCTGCCCAACCCAACCCCATAGTCTTCTCTCTGCACTCCAGCTGCTCACACTGTCATATAGTTCTTATTGTCACTGTTAACAGAGTACAATGCCTAGCTGTAGCAGTGACATCCAGCAACCCACCTTTCAGCTGGAGTCCTCTCCATTCCCTGCTGTCCACCCCCAACCCACCTGGCTGAAGAGATGGGACTGCTATCTTTGATAACCCCACCTTTATGGTCACCATTGATGAACTTTCCCAAGCTGGGACAGTCATAGTTCCTTCCCTTCTAGTTCTAGTTCATTGACTCAAGATCAACCATCTGTCTTCCAAGCCAATTGCAGTCCTTCTCTTTCAAGGTCTACACACATGCAAACACACACACAGATGTAGAGATGGTAAGATATACAATCGGGAATCTATTGGAGGCCTTTTGTGTGTGTGTGTGAAGGAAGTCATTCTGCAATAAGAGAAGGAAGCTAACACCCAGAGAGACATGGGTGATGGGTGGAGAGAAAGAGACAGAGAGAGTGAGTCCTGGAGCCACTTGAAGGTTTCCTGAAGCCCAGTTGCAACCATGCTCTTGCCATGATGTGGTTGGAATCTCTGAGCGGCTAATATTCCATCCCTTTTCCTAACCTGGTTCAAGTTGCAAGAGTCCTGCATATGCCAATTAATACATATGCCAATTTGGTTCTGCTTAGTATTGTAGCTATCTGGGTACAAATATGACCCCTTTCCTCTCTGTCTCCAAATCTGTAGCGGGTGCAGCCCTTTTGGATGCTATCCATTATGGCAGGGTCCAGTCTCTTCTTCCCACCCAGGCCCATAGCCCCACACCAGGGCTGGTGCACCTTTGCTAATTCAGTAAATAAATGCTCACACACAGGATGACTGAGTGACTGCCTGGCCATGGCTTTATTTCCATTTTAGGCCATGCAAAATAGTCTGTGAGCCAAGGCCACTCATAGTTTGTTTACTACTGCTGCTATTCCCCCGGGCTGGGGAACAATTTCCACAGGTGTTTCTTGAGCCTGGGTTTGATTTATTCCTTTTTCCTTCCCTCCCTCACTCAGGATAATTATTGCTTTTGTTCATAATTGAGTTAAGTAAACTGACCACCATCTTCCTTAGCAGAAGCCTCCATGCCTGCACGGTCCATTAATGCTGCCGCTGTGTGGCTGGAGATCAGCCAGGTTGTAGGACACCAAACATCTGGATACTGAGGGGAAAAGTCAGGGCTTGTAGAAAGAGACGTAGAAGGAGACATTCATCGCGGGCGAACCAAGACTGCCTGGCACTCAAACAAAAGCACTGGTGAAGTACAGTGGTGAGGTCAGCCTGGGTGTATGTTCTGACGCATGGGCCAGGCCTGGGAGAGGAGCAAGATGTCCCTCTGGGAAGAGACCATGGAGCAGATCCATGAAAGGAGACAGCCAAATGGTTGTGGCTGAACAGAGGGGGCTTTGTTGGAGAAGAGGAAGGTACCATTCTCTGCTCGCTGGGAGCACTGGGAGCCACTGGGATAGAGCAGTCACCAGGGCCCTTTCTAGTGGAGGCAAGAAGGTAAGGAGCTGCCTTCCCTGCAACTGAGGCTGCAGGGACTGAGTTCAGCACTCTCCAAGGCCCACGCCATCAAGAGACCCATAAATACTTAGCTGTTTTTGGTGTACAAAAACTAGCCCCAGGCACATCAGCAGGGTGTCCTCAGCAGGGAGGAACAGTCATACTCTTTCATTATGGCTCCCATGTGGCTCCCAGCACATGAGAAGCTGTCTGGGGGGGGCTACCAACCAGAGCTTGGCTGCCCCCCAACCCTTGCCCTAAGCTGACGTCACCAGCCCAGACATCTGGCTGTCAGGTCTGATTGAGCTCATGCTTGGAGGGAGCTGGCGGGCTAGGAAGCCCAACTCCATGCACATCCATGCTCACACAGCCAGGATCACTCAGAGACACTGCATTCCTCCTGGGGCAAAGCACTTAACCGTCCTGCGCCTTGATATTCTCATACATTAAATGGGATAATAATAGCTCATGCCTGGAAGGGTTGCCATATGAATTAATAAAGATGGTGTGCTGACTATATTTAGCATGTAGAACCTGACACACTGTAAACATGCAACCACTGACAGCTGTTGCTAGTATCATAGCAAGATGATCCTCTTACTCTGTGACACTAACATGCTGTGTGACCTCATGTGAGCCACTCTCTCTGAGCCTCAGTTTCCTCATCTGTAAAATGAGAGCCTTTCTATTAAGTTTCCTTTCTAAGTCAAAAGGTTTCATTATGTGTAAAATTAGGGTAATATTATTTTCTTATTTATATTATTGGAGGAGAGGGAAAGGAAGAAACTAAGATGATATACGATCAATGTGATAAAGCTTCATATGGTATAAGGAGTGATTTCGATTCAAAGGGTAATAATGATGATGAGCAATAATTGTAAGTGCTAATTAATGCTGGTACAGTCAGGTGTCACTTAACGACAGGGATATGTTCTGAGAAACTCATAGTTAGGAGATTTCATTGTTGTGCAAAGATCGTAGAGTGCACTTATACAAAACCAGATGGTAGAGCCTACTACACACCTAGGCCACATGGTCTAACCTATTGATTCTAGGCTACAAACCCGTACAGCATGTTACGGTACTGAATGCTGCAGGCAATTATAATGCGGTGGTATTTGTGTAAATAAACAAATCTAAACAGGAAAGGTGCAGTAAAAATACAATATTCTAATCTCATGGGACCACCATTTTATATGCAGTCCACTGTCATGTTATGACACTGAAATGTCACACTCCTCTTAGGTGATGGGGTGGATGACAGTTGTTTCCTGATATGCTTCCATTTGCTCACTCAGGGGTGGAAGGGGAGAATTGTCAGTATATACACCAAGGAGGAAGCCTGTAAATTACACAGGGATGTGGCTGAACTGAAAAATTTCAGCCCACTCTTGGGATGTCTCCAAATCATTAGGTGTGTGATTTAGAAGAGCTCCCCAAGTAGTTTTGATACTCTTGACTTTCACCCCACTCTTCTTCTTGGATATTCCTAACTTTAGTTCAAGGCTGTGAGGCTTGTAAAGTGAATGACCCAGAGATTTCATTCACAGCTATCTTAGATACTCACACCTGTGTGTTAAACAGATCTCTGTAAGGGAAAAGTTTGGAGTAAGAAAGAGTAGACTTGGAGTTGGATCATAAGGGGAAAGTTCACAGAGGGGAGGATGGAAAGCAAATGCCCCCTTGGCCAATGACCCCATGTCTCCCTTTTGTATTGGCTAAGATAGTTTCAGTTGCTGTGTTCTCAAGAACCAGCACAAATATGTTAGGCTATCTTGACCTCTTTAGTCCCATATTTCCCTTCCTGGCATCCGTTGATCTGCTTCTTTCTTGGGTAGAATCATTGCTAGCTTTTGCATATCTCAAGAGGAGACTGTTAAGCTTTACTTTCTCGACCTTATATTGGGAAAACAATACATGCTTCATTTTCAAAGACAGCATATTATGATGCTAATTAGGTGTCAACGGTGCAATCCCCATAAGTAGTCACCAAGACAAGGATTTGAGTGCAAGTAGGAAAGGAATTCTCAAAGCACTGGGGGAATGCAGAAGTGAAAAAAGAAAGGGGAGAAACCAATAAAGGGAGTATTATCAAGCAGTTATCACTGTGGGCACCATCTCAATCTCATGGGCTCAATCTCATGGGAAACTATGAAAGCCAGAGTGATGCTGGCCAAGGGGAAGGGAGCCGCAGTATTTATCCACCATTTTCACATCTTTCTTTGGGTGAACTAGGAGCATTGACTCTCTAGTGCTTCTGGCTTGCCTCAAGCACAAGCAGAGTCACAGGTGGGAGTAGCAGGCAGTCTCCCATCTGTGGAGGTGAGTGCTGAGGAGTTCTGGGCAGCATACCAAGAGAGCTTGCCACAATATGCTTTTACAAATGAGGTACATCCTCCACCCTTGCCCTGAAACATACCATGACACTGATGTGTGATCCAGAGTTGGGGATCATTGTGCTGGTACACTACTACAAGGTTTTTGGACAACACCTGAGATGATCATTATGAGATGAATAAAAAAATTAATTGAGTGTCCTGTTGGGAGACAGTTTTTCTATGGGTTTTTCATGTTACCAGCTCAGGCACAGGCTCCGTTTGTTTATATCTTTTCAAGATTGTTTGTATGGTTAACTGTTTTAGAAGATAGAAGTGTCTACCTCTGGAGCAAAGGGCAGCTTTGTTTATTGTCCAATATGATATTGTCTTCCTCCGTGTCAATGTTTAGCCATGCTTACTGCTTATTATAAAAGATTCAGGATACTTAATCTCAGGAATCCTCTCCTATAATGCAACCCCCTGTGTGTGTAGGCATAGTCTACCTTCTTTGCCTCATCTTGTAGGAATTAGGATTCATGGTAGTGGTGTAAATGTTGATTCTCTGGTCACTTGCTGATTGTTGTGAGTAATAATCTGTCCTTTGTCTCTGACCCAGGAGTCTTGTATCTTCTGCCTGCATCCATGAAACAACAGCAAACTGACTTGTGAGCTTGCAAGTAGAACAAAATCTCAGCTCCTTCACAATTCTTGATATCTCTTCTCCAATCCCTTACCCAAAAATACCTGGTTATTGTGTAAGTGATAAAAGGAAACATGAGATTCCCTGCTCAGGAGCTTATAATCTATTTGAGGAAATAAGACAAATGGGAAGGAAATGAGAAATTATCCACAACATTGCCTGATGAGTAACAACATAGTCCTTGAATAAGAGCTCTGAGGGTAGGTTGGAGGGAGGAAGAGGGTACTTTAGGCATGGAGAAAAGCTGGAGCAAAGCAGGGAGACTGGGAGTGAACAAAGGGTGTCCAGAATCTTACTGGGCTAGGTAAGGATTGGCCAAGACAGAGAGTCAGGAGTGCCCAGTTGGGGAATGCAGACTGGGTGTTGTGGATCATGGGGTGTCCCAGAAGCCCCTACATCCTGTTGCCTGTTTCTCCCATGGTACACTCTTTTCTCCTCTGGGACTCACTGTCCTGACCCCTTCCTCTCTTCTAACTCAATGTGCCCCCAAATGCCTTGAAAAAGTCCCCAGAGGAGATGTGGCAGTAGTGTAGGCATGTAGTTGTTTGTGTGGCCTGGGAGCTGGAGCGGAAGCTGAGTCCAGAGACAGTAAAGGCCCCCATCCGCTCTCCTGGGCAGCAGCCAAAGACCACCAGGAATGTCCAACAGGGAGAAGATTTATGGCCAAGCCAAGAGGAGCATCCCTGTGATACCTACGGAGTCGTTGTGACGGGAGAATTTACAAGCGTCCTCCTTTGCTTGCTACTGAGTGGAAAAATACATTGGACCCAGAGCTATGAGTTCCTTGCCAAGGCCTGTGACTCATCCCCAAGTCATAAATAACGGGTCCCTCATGACAAAGCAGAGAAGGGAGCCGGGCCCAGGGCCACATATTTATTAGAAAAGAGAGTGGAACCATTAGTCGGGGGCTAGGTTTCCGGAAAACTCAAACCACACCACATTAGAGAAGGTCAGAAGGCACTTCCACAGGAATTCAGACCTGACATTTTTTCATCTTCTCGACCTTTCACATGGAGTGGAGATCCCTGATACACCCACCAGAGTCATCCCCTGCCCACCCAGTTCCATGGACCAAGAAGAGGTCTTGCTGCTTCTCAGGTCCTGGGGGTCGTGCCTTCCTCTCCTGTCCTCTGATGCTCCTGATGGCGACCAGGGGAGGCAGAGCAGCATGCCTCAGTGGCCACGGCACTGTGCACATCAGGAAACATTTAGTGCGTGGAGGTGTGACCTCTGACAAGTTATGGCCCCTTCTGGGGCTTCCATTTTGCGAGCCTTCCAGGGCCGCCGTCAGAATGAGATGGGGAGTAGATGCAGGACTGTGCAGCCCATGTAACTAGTGCACATTTGTGAGAGGCATGACCTAGGGGCACAAGAGAGAAGATTTGGCCTCTGGGTAGCTCCCTCTGCCTCTCTCTGGGTCGTTCTGGTCTCTGTGCCCTTCTTTGCCTTTGGGTATATAGGACTGAGAGTCTAAAGCATAATAGATGCAGAGGCAGGGAACAACACGTCATTTAGGGACTGCTGATGGAACCTTAAATGCTTGAAGACAATACAGCCATGTAATTCTGAGAAAGCTGAACTCGTCCTCTCCCCCAAACCTGTTCCTGGGTGTTCAACATCTCCTCCCTAGCTGTTCAGACCAGGGAACTGTGTGTCTAGGTTGATACTCCGCTTTCCTGCCACCCCCTGCAGCAGTGACCAAGGCACATATATGCTATCCCCAGCTTTTCTTCCTTTACCTTGCATGTGCTACTCCTGCCCTGGCTCACGGCACTGCCATCCCTCACCTGATAGTACAGGTCTGAGCATGTCGTGCTTCTGTAGTCTCCCCTGATCTCCTGGCTAAAGCCCATTCCCTGCAGCATGGTTTCTGGGCCCCCTGGGTGCAGGCCTAGTGGTGCCGTGCCATCGTGTCTTTCCGACTTCTCTGTTTCCTGTCCCAAGGCCTGGGGCTGGCCTTTCTCCTGCATGCTTTTTCCTCAGAATTCACCCCACCGAAGGAAGCAGACACCTCCCTCAGCCTCCTGAAGGCTTGGTGGTCCCTAACAGCTCTTGTCCATTGGTGTTCCCAGCCTGACCGTGCACTCCTCTAGGCAGGGACTATCTTACTCATCGAATCCTCCTTGGCCTGCAAATGACAGCTGGTGAGAACTCAAGGAGTGGATGATGAATGACTGAAGAGATGAATGAAGTGATGAATTTATCCTGCCTTATGACAGCTCTTGGCACACGTAGGAATGTGTGCTGAGTTTGCTTCCTGCTCTGAACTGTGCCCTATTTTCATTGCCTTCTTTTGGCCTTCAAAGCCAATAGCCTTCACTAATGACTGGCCTTGTTCACTGATGACTAACAGAAGCTCTGTCCATGTGTCGGCTATGTGATCTTTGCTACTTTGGCTAACAGGGAAACTCCACTCTTCTACCCTGATCTATACTGGGCATGGCAGTCACTGCAGGAGGATCAGGAATATTTATTAATGTGGGTTTCCAAGGTCATGGTTTTGAGGTGTTGAGGCAGGAATTGCATTCCCTGTCATGTTTCCAGTGCACTGCAATTGCAGAGCGTGAGCATTGAAACAAAATGAATCCCAGACCGTCAGACCCAGGAAGTCTCATAGGAATCCTTTGAGCTAACATTTTTACAATACAGATGAGGTCCTTAGAGACCATGGGCTGCAGTCCCCCAGTGATGGTAAGAGAGGCAACAACCCTGGAACCCCAGCCTCCTGACTCCCACTCCAGTGCTTACTAGACCCATCTTGCCTCCGCCTGTCTTCCTGGCGTTCCAGGCGCCCTGAGCTGATGAGCTCGCTCTTACTGAGTTGATGCCTTCCACAGCCTCCTAAACCCTCTCTACATTTATCATCAGCCCTGCTGGTTTCCAGTGCTGCTTATCATTTTTCTTTGTAGGTAGCTCTTTGCCTTCCATTGAGCAACTGGTTCTCAATCTATGGAGAGACAAAGAGACACCAGCCTTGGGGACGATGGGTTTGGGTCTTAGAATCCCAGGGCTTGGAATTGACTTCTTGGGACTGGTTCAAGACAGAAAGTCACCCAGGTGCCTTATGGGACCTGTCCCAGCTTCTGGCAGGCTCAGAAAGGCCTGAGAAGGGGCCTGTATGGAGTCACCGTGGGCCCATCCATGTCAGTGGGGCCAAGGGTGCTTGCTGATCAGGGAGGGAGAACACACTCAGACACAGGCCATACTTAGAAGAGAAACAAGTTTGAGTAAACATGAGGTAACTACTGTGCTTGATTCATGAGTCTTCACCACTTAAGTTGGAATCAAGTGGGTCCTCGTGGGAGGGCTCCCTGGAGGAGAAGATA
Organism: Carlito syrichta; assembly: GCF_000164805.1. Classification (NCBI taxonomy): domain Eukaryota; kingdom Metazoa; phylum Chordata; class Mammalia; order Primates; family Tarsiidae; genus Carlito; species Carlito syrichta. The sequence continues at coordinate 295,403 of NW_007036708.1, forward strand.
AACGCTGGTAAGGTTCCATGGGGATCCAGATGGCCTGGGAAGAGAGGAGGGACAGAGGCTAGAAGGATTCTTATTCCTGTGACCCTGATCAAAGCTGGTCTGGAGTATCACCATGTTGGGCTTGGAGTGGAGGCCCTTACCCCCTGTAGACTTCCGGTGGGTGGGAGGGAAAGGGAGGCTTCGATTCAGCCTAGCAGGGCTGTTCTGGCTGGTGTCCTGGACTGGAGCCCTTGGTTTTCAGAGGAACATGACTTCCCAGCCATGGCCCTCTTGAGCCAGCTCTCAGCCTGAGCTGCGAACCCTGCCTGTTGTTATGGTTTGAATGTTTGTTCCCTATGAAACTCAAGTTGAAGTTCAGTTACCATTGTACAGTTTCAAGAGGTGAGTCCTAATGGGAGGTGTTTAGGTCATGAGGGCACCACTCTCCTGAATGGATTGGTGCTGCTATATAAAGGACTTGTGGGTTCTCCCCTCCTACCTTCTGTCAAGTGAGGATGACGCAGGAAGGACTCACCCGATGTTGCCACTTGATCTTGGACTTCCCAGCCTTCAGAACTGTGAGATACACATTTCTGTTATTTATAAATTGCCCAGTCTCAGGTATTCTGCTGTAGCAGAGTAGGCGGACTCAGATAACTCAAATACATTCTCTGGAGAGAGACACAGTCTCCAGTGAGCAGACAGAACTGCTTTTTCATTTCTCCTCCCTACCCCAGGCAGGATCTGCCACATTTGTAGGGAAACGCGAGTCTGAGAAATGTAATTCTGAGGTGGGATTTGAGGCAGTGGGAATGAGCTGGAGCATTATTTGAAGGAATAAGGGCAGCCTGGTCATGTGGCCTCTTTGTACTGTGTGTGTCCAGGGATGTCTCTTGAGGAGTCCTCTAGCTTGAAGGAAGTCTGTGCTGTTGACGTTTTCAGCCACGTTTTCTATCTTGGCCCAGCTTCACCCTGTTTTTTAGACATACTCAGCTCTGGAAGCATCTGTATATTCCAGCATCGTGTAGATGCCAGGTTGTTTTCTCTGCCCAGTGTGCCCTTTCTACCAACTTTTACCCCATCTCAACCTTGATCCCCTGGATAACTTCTACTCACCCTTCCAGAGCCCACTTAAGTAACAGGCATACCATGTGTTTATTGAAGAAAACCCCAAGCGCTACCCAAGGGGCTGTAGAACTCAAAGAGTTGAATTCAAGCTCCCTGAAGTTCTCTTTGCAGATAATCCTCTGCACCTAATTTGCTTGTGATCTTGGGCAAGTCACTCCCCCTTTCTGGCCTCAACCTCCTTATCTGCTGACAAGGCGGCTGAGCTAGCTGAGCCTTCCAGCTCTGACACACACCACGGGTGGCAGTGAGGCCAAGGTCCCGGCCCCTTACTCTCCCCGCTGGCCTGCCTCACTCTCCCCAGCCAGCAGGAACATCCTGAACAGCGTTAAGAATAATAAACACGGGCTGATAAACATCAATAAGCATGCCTAGTGCCAAAAGAAAAAGAAGGAAGGCTGTGCTTTTCTGGCTGAAGCCTCTCTGGACCAAGGAGCTGTTGCCAGTTCCTTAATCATCTGGAGACAGCCGGCCGGCTCCCCCAGCCCCGCCCTGGACCCAGGGCAGGCAGAGGCCAGGCCAGACCCTGGGGAAGCCGGCCGCTAGGTCCTCAGCCACAGGCCAGCCACAGATCGCACCCCCACACATGCCAGAGTCCGTCTCTGGATGGGGGGTTATGTCACTGCTCGGCTTGAAACCATCAGCGGCTGGCCAGTGCCCACAAGACAGAGCCCACAGACTCTGGCACTGAAGCCTCAGACTCTGGTCTCAACCTGACTCGCCAGTCTCATGGCTCACCTGTTCCTAGACTACAGCCATGAAGAGTGTCTTGCCACTTCTTGGAAAGGCCAGGCTCTGTTCCTCTGATGTTTTTGATAGACTGCTCTCTACTGGAGAAGGCCCTGGTGCCCCTGGCAAAACCCTACCTTGACACCCACTTGAGGCACCAGGGTCCTACAGCGTTAGTCCTTTAAGTTCAGGGTGCTCAGTGCTCTAATTGCATAGTTCCCTGCCTGCCTCTCTCAGATGGCAAACTCTTGAGAGAAAAATCTGTTTTTGGAGAAGTAAGAAATGCTGCTCAGAGCTGGAGATCAAATGCAGGTGGTCTGGGTTCAAAACCTGTCTTATCACTTTGCTATGTGACCTTGGGCAAATGACTTAACCTCTCTGCGCCTCCATTTCCAGTATAATAAAGATGGGATGGGTAGTATAAGTCCTACCTCATAGGATTGCTGTCTGGTTTGTGTGGGCTGACACATGTCGTGTGCTAGAAGAGTGCCTGGACCCAGCAGTGCTGTGGTAGCCTTATTTATCTTTGCACACCATGCACTAAGTGACTGGCACAGAGCAGACTTCAGCTGAATTTGCTGAATGACTCAATGACTGTCTGACTCATAGCTAGAGAAAGGACCATAGACTTGCCTCCCCCATGGAGTCTTAGATGTCATGGTTATGTGGTAAATGTCTGTTAAGAGCCCAGCTGTATGGCCATAGGACAGACCCTTACTGAGGCAGAGTCTGCATTTTCTCCAACAGGAGACGGACATCATTTCATAGGCAGCCAGTGGGTGTTAGTGAACTTGGGGACTTCTGCTCACCTGGGCCTTCCTAGGGTGCTGATAAACTTTGAGGACTATGGTTCTGGGTGCTGAGTCATGTAATGCTTGGAGTCAGCAGTGGCTGGGAGAGGGAGGGTGGCCAAGGCAGGAAGTGGCCAGCTGTGGCCAGGGCAGACTGCCCCTGTGACCTGTGGGGCCTCAGGGGCTCTTCCTAGAGCAGGCAACCTGGCTCATTCATTAAACCGCATGTCCAAGGGAATCGCCATTCCCAGGGATACTCGACTCTCTGCCTTCCAGCCTTCCCGCCTCCCTGGGGAGGTTGTGTCTCTCTGTTTCAGTCCAATTTTCCATGTGGGTCATGTGATAGGAGACATGGTTCGGGAACTTCGTACATTTCTAAAATTCCTAACTCTATTTTCAGATGCCTGCTCCCCTGTGCATACCCCCCACGCCCCAAGCATACCCTTTTATTATGAGTAATATCCTCCTTTCCAGTGAAGGATAAGAATTGTTAGTCGATTCATGAATCAGATTTTAATGAGTTGAGAATATCTCTTAATTTGAGAAGATTTTTTTCTGCTAGATTATGGCTAAAACTTGCCTGAGGGATCCTGATGGGAAAAATACACCATTGGGATGGCAAATACACTGGAGAAAATTCTAATATTGCCATTTGTTGGCAATCATCTATTGTCTAGTTACTCACAGCAAGAAGCTGCCCTGACCTGTCCATCAGGAGACTCGGGACCCTGTGTCAAGCTGTTAAAGTCATGTCCACGGCTCCATGCATCTGCAGACTGCAGCAATCTTGGACACATGTCAGCTCTGGGCTTTCCATTCTAGTAGTTTAGAGGTGGGGGGTCTGGGGCAGATAGCACTTAGAAATCCTGGCACATGGTCAGTGCCTAGAGATGGTGGGTCACGGGGGACCGGGTTTCAGCCTGTAGGTCAGGGGAAGGGAAAACAGCTGGGGAGATTGGGGGTCTGGGAGGAGGCAGGGTCAGGGTCCTGAACGTGGTGAGTTTGGGCTAGAACCAAAGTGGGAATTCAGGGGTATGCCCATCACTGTTGCTGTGAGCAAAGATCTTACCTTTGATCAAATCGGAAAAGGTGTCCCTTTTGACTGGACATAACCCTGAGCCAGTACAAGGCTCGGTGGGTAATGTCTGGGCTGACTTTCAGCCCTTACGCCCCTGCACATGTCCTGCTGGGTCCCTTATGCAATGAACGCATGACTTGTACAACTTTGCACTGTGGCCCTGAGCTCTGGAGCAGACGAGCTCCTGCGTGCATGCATGAATGCGAGCTGGAGCTTCCTGGATCAATGCTCTCCTCCATGTCCTTCTAGGGAGTTTCTCCCCTGCGGAGCCGCATTGTGAAGGCTGTGGAGCTCCCAGAAAGGGGTCAGCTGCTGTAGCCTTGGGCCTTATTAATAGAGTACTGGATGCAGCCAGGGTACCCTCCTTCCCTCTCCTGAGGTGCCCTAGGGACAGCTGATTAAGTAGCCTGGCACAGTGTCAGCAGTGATTTATGGGCTGCCCAGAAGCTTCTGCCTTGAGAGCTGGGCTACTGCATTATTCATGGCTATGAGCCATAAATCTGCCTCTGGAGCTGCCAGCTCTCCACAGAGGATGAAGAAGGAGGGAAAGGTGGTGGGGGAGGAGCAGCGGCCACCAAGACAGGAGACGTGTCAGCATACAGGGTGGCTTCTGAATGGGAATCTGACCCCTGCTCTTTAGAGCTGGTGTGTGACCTCACGAAGCTGCTGTGTCCACTCCCTTGCATTTCAGCAGTGAGAATCTATGTCCTCCCTTGGTTAGTGTGGTCCAGAAACCTTCCTCTTGTCTAGCCTGGATACCTTTAACAGTAACTGAAGCTCATAGTTCCTACTGGAGGCAGTTCTTCACAGGGTTTAAAAATAGCAGGTCACATTTCTTTACAACAAATTTCCTGCCTAAAGCCCTGCCATCAGGCAATGGGGGCCACCATTAGCTAGCCTTACTTCTTGCTGTAGTTACTTCACCTCAATCACTAATACCTCTGTGTAAGAAAATACATAAGATATAGTCATGAGTGTGAGAGGAAATAAAAAGCAGCGGTCCTCAAACTTGAACATACCCATGCATCAGAATTGCCTGGAGGGTTTGCCAAAACACAAATTGCTGGACCCCATTTCCAGCATTTCTAATTCAGCAGGTCTCAGGTGGGGTCTGAGAATTTGCTTTTCTAACAAGTTCTCCAATGATGCTGCTGTTGCCAGCTCAGGGACCCCACCTTAAGAACCACTACCTTAGTGTAATTTAATTAAACTTTGCTAACATCACCTAATGAGGGCAAGAAGCATCAGTAAGATACATAAATAATTAATTCATTCATTCAGTCAATGAACATTTATGGACACTTACTTCTTAAACCTACTACCTGCCGTGTTCTGAGCTGTGACACAGATGTGAAGAGCTAGGCACTGGCTTCCTCAGCCAGCTCCAAGTTCCACTGAGAAGAGAAGGACACAGGTGGGAAGACTCCAGGCACTCGCTGAGAGTTATATCCAGCAATTTGACAGATTCATTTCCTGTTGGGAGGGGATACCTTTACTGCTCACTGCTGTGATCTAAACAAGTGAGAAAGGCACGGTCTCATGCCTTCTCTCCCCAAGCTGTCTGGAGAAACACCCAGAGATTTGATGGGCTTAGAGTTGAACAAGTCTGAAGGTACTTCTTTCCTGAAAAGGACATGTCCCTGCAGGTTGGGAAGTTAAGGTTTCATGGAGGAGGGGAGACCGGAAAGTTGGATTTGGGGAAGAGGAGGAACTGGTAAACAAGACTATCAATGCTAGATTAACAATCTTTTTCAAAACGTAATAAATGTGACTGACCACTTGCCTTCTGAGCTTTAGGCTAAAACACCTTTCTGTTGATATTATTGGTCTTATATTCTTCTTCTTCTTCTTCACAGTTTCTCCTTTGCACCTTCTCCTGGGACTTGCAGACGACAGACATGCTTGTCTCAAAGACGTAATCACAAATACAAACAGCAAAGTGTATCTGGGCAGTATCTGAGTCTGGGGTGCGGGTAGAGGTTACTGCGGTAGGGACTTTTTGACAAAGTGGAAATGGGTTGTCAGGAATTATAGTTGGGGGAGGGTTGTGTGGCTTGGAGAGTTAGTGGGTGTGGGTAAGGAGCAGGGAGTTCTATCAAGATGGCTTAAGATAGCACTTACCCCTTACCTCTCACCTTTCATCCTATTTCCCAGAAAGAAATTTGTAAAATTTTTAGTTTTTTTTTACATTTATTAGCTATATTTCTAGCCACAATGGATGTATTGCTTTATCTTTGTTCATCAATTTCAGACATTATTGACTTTATATTGTGATAGATGAAAATGTAAATTCATGAATGGGGACTCAAAAAAACCCAGAATTTATTTATTTTAAATTGTGTATATATTTTATATGTTTACAATTTAGTCACCTTCAAAGTACTCTTCGTTTAATGCAATACATCTATCAAGTCTCTTTTTCCACTACTCAAAACAGTTTTTGAACTCATCGATTTTGATGCTTTTTAGTGCTTTTGCCGTTTTTTGTATCATGTCTTCCACATGGGCAACACGTTTCCCTCTGAGGACATTTTTTATCCAGTGAAACAAAAAAGTCACTTGGAGTGAGATTGGGTGAATAGGGATGGTGGGACACAGGGGTCATGCAACTGAATACTCAGCACAGTGTGGGCCGATGCATTGTCCTCGTGGAAGAACCAGCCATCTGTTTGCCACAACTCAGGACTTATCTTCTGCAAATGGTGACACAACCTTCTCAAAACTTCCAGATAAAAACTTTGATTGACCATTTGACCTGGAGGAACAAATTCTGAGTGTACTACAAGAGGCCTGCCCCCACAGAAGATAATTCTAGTTTTTTGGGATCCCCCAGCATACCCATTCTTCCATATCTTCCATTTTCCCAATATCATTATATCTCAATTCTTAGTTAAAATATTTTCAGAGTTTTTATTATTGTGGCTGTAAATTTTTCTCACTGTTGTCACAGATGGTATAGTTCAAGCACACTTTCATTCTTGCACAACTTTAGTTTTTCCTGGAGTTTATAACTGTCTCAGTTTTTCATTTGTTTACTTTGCTTTGAACATCTGATTAAATAATTCCACACCCTTCCAAAACTGTAAAATGCCTTTTAATAGAATTTTTATTGGTCAAATCTACCAGATAATTTGCCACTTTTATTTTCTTATTTTCTTTCTGGAATTATGTCTTCTTGTGCTCTCTGATTTACTGCTTCATCTGCACTCTTCTCCTGTAACGTCTGCACAGCCTCATCCTGCCCCTTCCTGCCACTAACATCCTAACATTCCCTCTGCCTCTCTCTTATGTTTATTCCTTATTTGATCCCATGTATACTTTCTTCTTTCTTGTTTTACTCCCTTACTTTGGTGATGCATATACTCCAATAACCTAAGAAATGGCACAACAGAGAGAAATGCTGAGACTCCAAATGCCTAAAAATGTCTTTGTTCTACTCACAGACTAGATTGAACATAGGTGGAGAATATAAGTAGGCTGAAATAATTTCCTCTCCATTGTTGCTGTTGAAAAGTTCAGTTTTGTTCTTGGTCTCAGTCCTTTATTTGGGCTATCTTTTCTCTTAAAAAAAATTTCCTTTTTTTTTTTTTAAGAGAAATTTTTTCTTTACCCCTAGTATTCTAAAATATCAAGATGATGGGTCCTGGTGTGGATTTTTTAAAAACTTGGACTTTAATCTGGAGAACCATGTTCTTCAATTCTGGGAAAATGTCTTGTAGCCTTGCCTTTACCCGTTCCTATCTCCCTCCCTTTTCTTCTGTATCATTTTATTTCTTCACCCTGGGACTTGCAGATGTCAAAAATTGGGTCTCCTGTATTTATTATTTAATCTCAAATATTCTATTTTTAAGTTCTAAGTTTTGAATCTTCCACATCCTTGTTGTTTTCATTTTACTTTTGTAACTAGTCACTTTCTTAATTTTATACTCAACTCTCCCACTGATTTTTTTTCTATTCACATATTTAATTTTCAAGGGTTCTTCATCGTTGTCCAATTGTTCTTTTTTGTAGATATTCTCTTTTATTTCACGTATGCAACTTTTTTTGTCTCCCTGAAAATTATATAGCCAATTATATATCAAGGGGGACATTCTGTTGCTTTTCTTTTTATTTTTGTTATTCTGAGTTTACTTTTATTTGTTTTTTCTGTTTTTCACATGGAGGATTTCTACCGGACATCAGGAAATCCTTGATTATCCATTTATATTAGAAGTGAGGATGAAAAAAATAGATCAAAAGCTGGAAAAGGAGGTGGAGTTTGTGGGCAGGTAATCAGGTAGCTCTGAGTCACAAATATGTGAATCTTTTTAAAAAAGCAATTTGTTTTTCTACCAAAATTCTTTTTAATTCCCTATTTTTCTTTCTGTATTGTAGAGCCTCACTTATACCATACCTATGCTGCTAGTGGTTTGAAACTTGGTGGATTTGGTGAATTAAGGATGACTACTGAGCTTTTCCATCCAGGTTCTCCCTCACCTCAGACATTTTCCTTCTCAATGTTTTCTCCGCAGGATGTTTACATCTTTTGAGAAAGTGGAATTAAAATTTCTTCTGCATATGTCTTCCTAGGATATCTCCCACTCATGCAATTCCTCCAGCAGATCTTGACTGTTAATGATTTGAAGGATAGCAGGATTCCCAGCCTTCGCTACCAGTAGTCAACTAGTTAAAATGGATCAATTTGAACTTTTAATTGGCCATCACTGATGTGGCCTTCCTGACCTTCCCTCTCAAAACCCATGACAACTTAGAAAGACATGAAAATGCTTAACATCATTGAAAAGCAAGGCTTATGAACAACATATTGTCAGATTATGAGAGTAATTTACTAAACTTAATATTGATAAAGTGATAGCAGAAAACCAGAAACAAGTGGCATACTCATGCTCCTCTTGAATGAAAGCAGAATATTTCTTTCTTCCTCCAGTTACCCTAAAACACTGAGAACAAACTAATTATAAAACTGGGAAGCTGTCCCACTACTGTGTGGATACTGCTTATTTTGTCTTTCCACTGATGTTTCTACATTCATTTGGAGACTGCAACTGTAGACAACAACAGGGCACTATGAGCTGACCTCAAAGTAGTGCTTGCATTTGAGAAAGGGCATGACCCTCACATGTAGTTCCATGTTTATGGGTGAGGACATGCAGTCCTTGTAGCAATGCATGCTGGGAATCATAGGTGCAAAGTTTGAGGAAGTTTCAGGGGTAGGACCAGACTCTACCATAGCACAGCAGCACCAGATTAAAAGAAAACCTGGAAACCAGACCCTGGGAGTTGGGCTGAGATCTCTATAGGATACAGAGCCCTCAAAAGTCCTGTTGCAACTGACGAGTTTCTGCAAAGCAAAAGAAACCATCAAGAGAGCAGGGAGACAGCCCACAGAATGGAAAAAAATATTTGCCAACTGTATATCTGACATATCTAGGGTCTACAAGGAACTCAAATGCACCTAAAGGAAAAAAACAAACAGTCCCACTAAAAAGTGGGCAAAAAACATGAACAGAGGCTTCTCAAAAGAAGATATACGGGCAGCCAACAAACATGAAAAAGTGCTCAGCCTCACCAATCATCAGAGAAGTGCAAATCGAAACCACATTGAGATACCACCTAACCCCAGTGAGAATGGCCATCATTAATAAAACAGACAACAATAGATGCTGACGAGGAAGCGGAGAAAAAGGAACGCTTCTACACTGCTGGTGGGAATGCAAACTAGTGCAACCTCTTTAGAAGACAGTGTGGCAATTTCTGAAAGAACTAGAAATTGAACTTCCATGTGACCTAGCAATCACCCTTTTGGAAATATACCCAAAGGAACTCAAGTCATTCTACCAAAAAGATACCTGTACACATATATTTGTTGCAGCTCTATTCACAATAGCAAAAACATGGAACCAGGCATGCTGCCCATCGAAGCTGGACTGGATAAAAAAAATGTGGTACATATGCACAATGGAATATTATACAGCCATAAAGAAGGACTTCTCAGTGAGCTGGAAGGATTTAGAATCTATCATACTCAGTGATCTATCACAGAAACAAAGAACAGAGTACCATATGTTCTCACTCATAAGCAAGGCTTGAACAATTATCATAATACTATAAAAAAGGGATTGACAGTAGTGGGAAACTGCCAGGGGAGAGGGGTGGGATTGGCAGTTGAGGGAAACTGCCAGGGGAGGGAGGGGTGCACCTCATCAACAAGGGTACCTGCATAATGAACATTTGTATACCTAACCCTGAATTGTACCCCACATCTTAAAAAAAAAATGCCCTACTACTATAGCGAAAGGGACTCAACTGATTCCAGATGGACAGTGGTAGAACCAAGAAAAATTTGTACACTTTGTCCGTTGCTAAAACAGAGTCTTGATATATTTTCTTTATTTTGAAAATGGATACAAAGGGAAAACACTCAACTTGGTCTATTAAAAAAAAAGGCAAACGGCAAAACATGAGAAGGAAACCTCATCCTGATGACTCACAAGTGCAGAGAGTAACCAGAATACAATTTTAGAAAACTGTCTGAAACCCTAAGTTGCAAAAAAGTGATCTCTATGAATAACTCAAGAAAACCAGAAGGAGAGAGAAGACCAAGAAATAAGATGAGGTGAAAAATGACAAATTGAGATAGAAAGGGAACTAGATAAGATGAAAGTGTGTCAAGTTACCTATTGCAATGTAACAAACTACTCTGAAATGTATTGACTTAAAGCTTGCAATTATTTGCTTGCAATTCTGTGGGAAAGAATGAGGGCAGGATCAATAGGGCAGTTCTTCTGTTCCATGTGGTCTGCTCCAAGATGAGGTAGCAGTTGGAAACTCAGCCTGGGCTGGGATGTCCAAGATGGCTTCACTTATATATCTGACACCTGGTAGCTGGAGAAGTGTGGTACCCCTCTCTCTCTGTGGCTTGAGTTTCTTTACATGGCTACTGGATTCCCCAAATGAGAATGTGGAAATTCTATTGGTTAAATCAAGTCACAAGGTAAGCCCGGATGGAAGGAGAGGGAAATAGTCTCCTTCTCTAGGGAGGAGGTGCATGTGCATACAGTTTCAGGAGGAATTGTTGGCAGCCATCTTTGTGGTCATCCCACTTGGGAACTGTAAGTTCAAAGAAGGATGGGAAAGAAACTTAAAGAATATTAATTCACACCCAAGAAAGAGAGGGGCAGACTTGACACTGGAAAGTTCGAATTGTGTTGTAGAAGACAAATATGAGTAGTTCTCCCGGTGAGTTTGAATGAATAGACAAAATAATGAATGAAAAGACTGAGAACAGAGAAACAAGGTCATAGTAAAACCCTCTTTTTATATTTGTGGAATCCTCCATGTTAGATGTCTTGGTGACAGAAATTGACTTACATATGGAAGCTGAAAAGGTCAGAATCCCATTTTCTTGGGCAACTTGCTAGGGTACCAGTATGTAGCCTATGCCAGCCAATCAGGCACACCCAATTGGGACTTTGAAAAGGAAGCTTATGGCACAGAGGTGAAAGAGCAAATAACTCATTTTGAGACCAACAGCATGGGGTCTAGCGCAGCAGAAAACGTGGTGGAGCTGCAGTGCCCAGGGTCCAGTGCTAGCAGTGGCAATGCTGTGACCACACCCCAAGCATCCAGGGGCAGCATACCTGGAGTCCTCAGTGAATGTGTTCTGTAGGATAATTCTGGTTGCTGCTGAGCCTTGTGCTGCTCATTTGCTGAGCCTGGGTCTCAGTTTTGTTGATATTTTTGTAAGATTTCTAATATCCCTTTAAATAATTTTTTTTTCACAGCTAAGGCAAGCCAGAGTGAGTTTGGATTGCTTGGGACCAAGATCCCTAACTTGTACAAACATCTGAACAAAGAATACATAGTTATTTCATCATTATTGGTTGAACATCAGGTTCAACCAACTGTGAATAAAAAATATTTTAAATGGAGCAATGAAAATAACAATAAAATGCAAATGAAAACAATACAGTATAACAATTATTTGCATAACATTTACATTGCATTAGGTATTATAAGTAATCTAGAAATGATGTGAAGTATACAAGAGGATATGCATAGGTAATATGCAAAAATTTTGCCATTATATAAAAGAGATTTGAGAAACTGTATTGGGAAAGTGGTGTCTTGGAATCATTTTCGCATGGATACCAAGGGAGAAAAACAGGATAACTGGACCAGAGGCAGTGACAGTCAAAGGAAATTTTTTTGTTTTGTTTTCATTTTTTTTAGAAGGCAAAAAGGAATTCAAAGATGTAACCAGAAATGTTTCACTCTATTTTTGGTGATTTAATACAAAGAGATACCAACAGGAAAGATCATCATAATGATTATATTTGTAGAATACTAAATTATAGTATATAATTATATGATCTAATTTTAAAATTATTTTAAAGGATATAATTCTTTTTATAGGATAAAATATCCTGTAGGAATCAAGAAGAGAAAAAATAGATTAGCTAGAAATTAAGATGACTTCAAACTTCTGATCTGCAACATTAATTACCAATAGACTACATAGCAATATTTCCATCTTTTAGTTTTGCATATAAGAGTCTGTGATCCACATTTTTTCTTTTAAAAAATTACATGAAGATGTTTAGCATGAAACTGAGTAAATGATTCTCACACTTCATTCTTCTTTCTCAAAATTGCTTTAGCTCTTCTAGGGCCTGTACCTCCCATACAAACTTTAGAATAAGCTCATCTGTGTCTATGAAAAATCTTGCTGGGATTTTGATAAGAATTGTATTAAATCTATGAATCAGTTTGAATAAAACTGACATTTGTATTATGCTGAGACATCTAATCCATAAACATGTACATTTTTACATTTAGTTAGGTTTTCTTCTATTTCTTTTTGCAATATTTTGTAATTTTTAGCATATAAAGCCACAATTTTTACCATACATGTTTTAATGAACATTCGTCTAATTCCTTAAATTTTAAAAATGATTGTAAATGGCTCCATGTTTTTAATTTTCTGGTGTTCACTGCTACTATGTAGAAATGTAATTGATTTTTGTGTGTTGACCTTGTATTCTGTAACCTTCCTGAACTTACATATTATTAAAGTTTTTTGTAGATTCCATGCAATTTTCATATAGGCAGTTATGCTATCTGCAAATAAATGTAGTTTTATTTCCTACTTGCCTTTCATTCCTTTTTTCTTGCTTTATTGCAAGGACTAGGACTTCTTTGAACATAAGTGGTAAGAGCAATTTTGCCTTTTTCCTGATCTTGGGGAAAAAGCATTCAGTCGTCCACCATTAAGAATGATGTTAACTGTAGGGTTTTTTTTTTTTTACACCAAATCATGATCTATACAGTAAATAAAATGATAAATTAGATCTTTTCAAAACGGAAAGCTTTTTCTCTGTAAGAGACCAAGAGAAGGGAATGAAAAGACAAGCTACAGACTGGAAGAAAATACTTGCAAACCACATTTTTAACAATGATTAGTATCTAGAATATGTACAGATACTCAAAACTCAGCAGTGAAAAAGAAAAATCCGTTTAGAAAATGGGGAAAAGACATGAACAGACATCTCACATGAAGAGGATACACAGATGACAAATAAGTACATAAAAGATACTCAACATCATTAGCTGCTTTATTCATAATCGCTTCAAACTAGAAGCAAACCACATGTCCTCAATGGATGAATGATTGAACACACTGTGGTACATCCATACATACTGTGAAATACCACTCAACAATAATTAATCAATCAACTCTTGATACAACAATTTGGATGAATTGCCAGGGTGAGTGAAAAAAGGCAATACTAAAAGGTTAAATACGGTATGACCCCATTTGTATAACTTTCTTGAAATGGCAAAATTATAGAAATAGAGAAGAGATAAGTGGTTGCCAGGGGTGAGGGACAGAATGTAGGGGGTTAGGAGTGGGCGGTAGGTGTAGCTATAAAAGTACCACATAAGAGATCTTTGTTAGGATGGAACTGTTTTGTGTCTTTACTGTGATAGTAGATACAATGAACTGTACATATAATAAAATTCCATAGATTAAAATACACACATACACACACACAAGAATTGGGAAAATCTTAATGGGATCAATGAATTGGATCAATATTGATATTGTGATCGTGACTATAATTTTGCAAAATGTAATTTTGTGTGAAAGTGGGTAAAAGGTACATGAGATCTCTTTGTATATATTCTTACAACTGCATGTGCATTTACAATGCGCTCAAAACAAAACGTAATTAAAAATGAAACATTGGAACATTTACATTAAAGTCAGAGTCTAGACAAAGATGTCCACCATAACCACTATTAGTTGACATTGTTCGAGAAGTTTTAGCTAAGGAAATTATGTAAGAAGCAGAAAGAAGTAACTAAGAAACAGGAAATGAAGTGATTATGATTGTATATATATATATATATATATATATATATAAATATATATATTTTTTACCTTGAAATCTTAGGAAAGCTGTAGAAGAGGATTTATAAGGGAACTAGTTATAAATTCAATTAATAAAGTCAAGAGCGTTCTTATAAAATAGCAATAGCTAGTTAGGGGGAAAAATTTTCTTGGCACAAACTTTTGAAAACTATGCAAGACCCATAGGAATAAAACAATATGTAAAAATGTCATTTCACTACAAATTAATTTATACCTTTAATTAAATTCTGATAAATTTCCCTATAGCATTTTTTCAAAACTTAAAGAGAATACAAAGTTAATTAAGAAAAGTAAATGGACAAGAAGTGTTTCATTATTAAATTTAAAAAATTAAGCATTCATGTCAAGAAACTTAGATGAGAACAAAATGCACCAAAGGAAATAAGAAGGAGGAAAGTAACAGAATTGATAAATATATTCAGTAACTCTTTCTTTGAAAAAAGTAATAAAATAAAAAAATTCTCCCTTACAGTGTTCACTATAATAAATCATAGAAAGAAATAAATAAAATTAAAATAAATGTAATTTTACTTATGATAGGAGTGAGTTATGTATACATATTTTTCCCTATTATTTGTTCATTTGAGCCCTGTCTCAATACCAGGTTGTTTTAATTTCTCTAGCTTTGTAGTATGTTTAATTAGCATAGTAGTTGAACTTTAAGCTCAAAAGTAATGAGTTCTGTGTTCAAATACAGACTCCTTATATTAAGTACTTTTGTAATATTGCCAAGCTTTTTTAACATCATTAAGCTGCAGGCAATTGTACTTTACTGAGTTTTGTAAAGAGTTAATAATTAACAATGCATGTGAAGCACTCACCTAGGTGCTACATACAGTGCAAGCACTAAATTAAGTTTTTAGTATCTGGTAGACAACATCTCAAGCTCTTCCTTTCTAAAAATTCCTTGCTTCCATTGGTTTTTCCAACTCAATTTTAGAATTATCTTGTCAAATTTTAAAAAACAGTTACAATGGGATTGCATTGATTTTGTATATTTATTTGGGGCAGATGAACATATATATATAAATACATAAATATATATATAAATAAACATATATATATATATATATATATATATATATATATTTTTTTTTTTTTTTTAGTTGGAGTCTCACTCTGTCACCCAGACTGGAGTGCGATGGCCGCTCCCGGCCACCGCAGCCTCGACCTGCTGGGCGCTGGCATCCTTCCGCCTCAGCCTTCCGAGTAACTGGAACTACAGGCACGTGCTACCACGCCCGGCTCATTTTTTGATTTATTGTAGAGATGAGGTCTTGCCAAGTTGCCCAGGCGGGTCTCGGACCGCGGGCTCAGACAATCCACTCACCTCAGCCTCCCAAAGGCGCGGGATTACAGGCTGAGTCACCGAGGCTGATGAACATTTTTATAAATCTATCTTCTTACCCAAGAACAATTCACGTCTCTTCTCTTACTCAAGTTGACCTTTTCATGGCCCCAAGTAGAGTGTTCTGTTTTTCCTCAATAGATTACACACTACTGGATTCAATCCTCTTGGTATTTGTTAGTCTTTTGTTGATATTATCAATGAGATTTCTTCCCATTGTTTTTCCAAGCTGGTTATTATTAATTTATGGGAAAGATATTCTCAGAATGTTTATTCTGTAATGGATAGATATAAAAATTAGTTTGAGTTTTTTCTTTTCAACACTTATTCTGTTTTTTTGTGGTAATTTTTTGACTTATTGACTTTCATGTCTGCTTAACTTTGCACTGGATTCTGTTAGTTGGAACCAAAAAAGTCATGACTTACACATCTGAAAAATAGTCTAATTTTTAAGAAATCTACTTGGTATTGACTGGTATACCTATCTATCTCCTTCTGTCTATAATTTGAAGCGAAAGAATTTCCTAAAATTGACCTACCCCTGCATTTCTGGAGTTAAATCTGTTAGGTCATGTATTACTCTTTAAATGCCTTATTGAATTCAGTTTACTATGATTCATGTGAAGTTTTCATTTCTTTAGTCGGTTTTCATATCTGATTGTTGCTGGATTTGTAAAATGATTTGGGGTACTACCTAATTTGTTCTCTGCATCTTGGAATGGTTTAAAAGTACAGACAAGATCTACTCCTTTGGAGTCCGAAACACCTTTTGGTAAGTAGGTTTCTAATGATTTTCCAATTTCTTTCAAGCTTATTTCTTTATTGTCGTGCTATTGTTTGGGGAAATAATGTTGGTATTGTATATTGCCTGCTTCCCAGCCTCCTTGCCGCTTTCTCTATCCCTTTTTGAATAATTCTTCCAGAAGACATTAGCACACTCAAGGGGAAGGGGAAGAAGGTAGAAGTCTATAGAGGATAGAGCAGGGTGTGGGTGAGTGGCAGTGAGAGAAAAACAATAATTAAGCTATTATTTTTGGAATTAATACCAACATTAATTCAAAAAACAATAGCAAGACAATAAAGAAATGAGCTTGAAAGAAATTGAAAAATCATTAGAAACCTACTTACCAAAATGTGTTTCAGACTTCAAAGGAGTAGATCAGGTCTGTACTTTTAAACTATTCTAAGATGCAGAGAACAAAATAAATAGTTATAAATGTTGGGAAGGGGGGCAGGGTTGACTGACCTAATAAATAAGTATATTAAGAATAATGAAAGTCAAGTTGTCAGAGAATAGAGTTACAACTACGGAAAGGAACTAGAAGCAATCATGTGGTGTAGAATTAGAGTTGCAGGTATGAGTATAAACTCATGATTTTCAGTGTATGGAATAGATAGAAATAAATGTATGTATTTATGCATGTGTGTATTTATGCTATTCTATTCTAATCTGTTCTATTGCTGTATAATAAATCATCCCAAACCTTAGTAGCTTAAAACAATAGGACTTATCTATTATCTCATAATTTCTGTGCATAGTTTCTGAGTTAATGGAAGCAAGAATCTGAGAGTAGCTTAGCTGAGTGCCTCAAGCTCTCTCACAAGGCTATCAGGCAGGGTTGTCGTCTCATCTGAAGACTGTTATGGGAGAATCTGCTTCTAAGCTCACTTGTGTGGTTGTTAGCAAGATTCACTTTCTCACCGACTGTTGGTTGTGAGCCTCTCCAGAAGATGGCTCACAGTATGAAAACTGGCTTCCCTTTAGCAAGAGAGAATGCCCGAGCTGGAAGTCATAGTCTTTTTGTAACAAAATCTTTTTGTAATGGAATCTTTCATGTCTGTGATTTTGTTCAATTTCTCTTTAATTTTTAACCTTTTTGGCCTTGATGCACTTGATATTTTACTTGAAAGTGACATCCCATCATGTTGACTATATTCTGTTTATTGGAAGTGAGTCTTTAGGTTCAGTCCACACTCAAGGGGAAGGGGAAGAGATTATATAAGAACATGAATCCCAGGAAAAGAGAGAGAGAGAGGAAGGGAGGGAGGGAGGGGAGGAAGGGAGGGAGGGGAAGGAGGGAGGGAAGGGAGGGATAGATAGGTATAGATGATAAGGCAGAGGATGAAGATAGATGAGATAGAGAAGGAGACTGAGAGACTCAACTCTGTATACTGAACACACATAGTGCCCAAATCTGTTTTTAAGTACTTTTCTTCATTAAAAAGGAACCAGGACTGGAATATCCTATTGTGCCAGAAAGAAAAGAAGTGCTCACAGGATGATGAGTGCAGGTCAAAAGGACATATAGATCATATTGAAGGAATGCCCACTAGCCAAATCTGGGATAATTTGACACAATACATAATAATAGTAACAGATTTTTTAAACCATTTAATAAAGTAGGAATCCATGAGTCAATACTGGTATGAAGAAAGAAAGAAAGAAGGAAAGAAAGAAGGAAAGAAAGAAAGAAAAAGAAAGAAAGAACGAGCAAGCGGGGTGCAGTGGCTCAGCGTGTAATCACAGCACTTTGGGAGGCCGAGGTGAGAGGATTGCCTGAGCTCAGGGGTTCGAGACCAGTCTGGGCAACTTGGTGAGACCTCGTTTCTACAACAAATAAAAAAATAAGCTGAACGTGGTAGCGCGCTCCTGTAGTTCCTGAGGCAGAAGTATTGCTTCAGCTCAGCAGGTCAAGGCTACAGTGGTTGTGAGCATGACAGTGCACTCCAGCCTGGGCAACAGAGTGAGACTTTGACTCAAAAGCAAAATAAAAATAAGTAAGTAATAAACAGACAAATAAATAAATAAATTTTAAAAAAGAAAAAGAAAGAAACCAGTCCTTAAGAGTAGAATGCCCACTATGCAGACAGGATAATGGACTTAGAAAATTGCCATTTGACAATAACCATAGTAATAAGTGACTCCACCAAGAAACATCAGTAGATGTTAAAAGTGTAGATGAGGTAGAGAACCGTTACATAAATCTCAAAATACCTCACTACAAAGTACTTATTAATTACAAAGGGAAGAAGAGACATTTGACTAGGGAAGACATTTCTTTAATTAAGTGAAACTAAGGTCAAACTGACATTATGTGACCCCGATAGGAAGCACAGAGAAGACACAGCATGTGATATATAACTTGTATCAGACCATGAGACGACATCAGACAAACCAAATTTCTGAAAGTTTCAGTGTCAAGAGCGTCAAGAAAAGACTGAAGCATCACTGCAGATTGAAAGAGACTAAAGAGAAATGACAACTAAATACAACACATAATGCTGGATTAGATCTGCTTGTTGATGGGTGTTACTGAGACAACTGGAAAAACTTGAATGGGGTTAGTGGATTGGATGGTAGAAATGTGTCAATATTATTTTCCTGATTCCCATGGTTATACTGAGATTTTGGAGGAGGATGTCCTTGTTTTAAGAGAATGCACTCTCAAGTATGGGGAGTTTGGGACATCCTATTGGTAGATTACTCTGAAATGGTTTAGGAGAAAATGTGTTTTTTTACTGTTTTAGCAAACTTTCTTTAAGTCTAAAATTATTTCTACACAAAAGAAGTTAAAGGCTACAAAACCGGATGAAGTATATGATCCCAACTATGCCAACAAAAACTTGTCAATAAAAAAAAAGAGTAAAGAGAAAAAAGTTATTCTATTTATCAAATAATGTGTAGTATTTCCTCCCAGCTTTTAATTGCCCTCTGAGGCAGTGCATGCCTGTCTCCTTCACTTTGGTGTGTGTCTGTGGCCACTATCTCCTTCCTCTTTGATAGTTTGAGTTCTAGTAGTGAACAATCCTGGGATGAAACACTTCACTCTCAAAGCCTCACTTTTCCCGTCTATGAAATGAAGTTACACATGTGTCCTATTATTTTAGGCAATCCTGAGAAATGAATGTGCCAGTGTTAAAGCACTTATCATGTGTGATGGTTAATTTTATGAATCAAATTGACTGGACCCCAGGATGCCCAGATACCTGGTTAAACAATATTTCTGGATATGCCTACAAGTCTGTTTCTAGAAGAGATTAGCATTTGAATTGGTGAACCGAGTCAAGCCAATGGCCCTTCCCAGTGTGAGTGGACATCATCCAATCAATTCACTGAGGGCCTGAATAGAATGAAAAGCCAGAAGTTTCAATTCACTCTGGGCTAGCAAGTTGAGAAGTTGTTTGTTTATTATTTACTGATCTTCTCCTGCTCTTGGTGCTCTGGTTCTCAGTTCTTCAGACCTACACCATCAGTTTTCTGGCTCTCAGACCTTCAGACTACATCTCCAGGTTTCCTCGGTCTCCAGCTCGCAGACAGCAGAGCTTCTCTTTGTTCTGTTTCTCTGGAGAACCCTGGTTAATACACATCACAGTCCCTAGTCATTAGCTGAATGTCCAGTAAGTGCTTGCTATAATGTAGCCTAAATATCGTCTTTTCAAAGACCCAACTCTTGGATTTTGTTTTTAGATCTATAAGTTAGAATCATCTAATTCATTATCTTTAAATATTTTCTCTAGCTTTTCACCAGTTCACCTTTTTTTGCTTTTTTACTTGCTTTGTTGAGTTGAACACTTAGTTCATTTAATTTCTTTCTTCTGTTTAATGAGACGAAACATAAAACTAGATCTATTCTGTTCTTTAGAACTTTGTATTTTCTCTTTGCTGTGGCTTCCCATTGTTCCTTAAACAGCCATTAATTATAGTTTTGATTTCCTCTTTAGGGCGATTAAGACTATTTTACCCCTTCCAGAGTGGCTTCATTTTATTTGTTTCTTTGTTTTTCCTTTTGTTATTAACTTGCAGCTTTGTTGTATTATGGTTTGAGTTTATGTATTGTACTGTTTCAGCTTTTTAGATTTTAATGATATTTTCTTTGTGGCTTAAGATATTATCAAAATTTGTAATTGTTTCTTGACCATTTGAAATGAATATATATTCTCTGTTTTTAGGGAACACATTTTGATATAGATCTATTAAGCCACAATTTTAATAATTTTACAATTATCTCTATATTCTTGTTTAATGCCTGTCTACATGATCTCTCAGAAATGGTGAGGCATGTTTGACTTTTTTATGACTGTGATTTTGTTTAATTGCTCTTTAATTTTTAATGTTTTTGGCTTTGGTACATTTGAGTTATACTCAATGCACATAGATTCATGGTTCTTATATTCTCATTTAGTTTGTATCATTTATCAGTATCCCCTTTAATACTTTTTTTGCTGTGAGTTCTACTTTGTCTGATATTAATATTGCTTTCTTTTTGTTTGTACTTGGGTAGTGGTTACCCTGTAGATTGTCCACCCCTTTTCTAGAAGGTGATCTATTGTATAGGGAGCCAACGTAAGACCCTGGCACCAGCCACACTTATTTGCTCCAGAGATGGCCACATGACTGTGCTGGGCCACTCAGAATTCTCCCTTAGTGTTGGGAATCAGGACTAACAGATGTCACTTAGTTTAGCTTCTCTCTAGATTTAAGGAATACACATTTAAGGGATGTGCTATGGCTATCTTTCTACAGATGGCCATGGATTGTTGCAAATGTGTAAAATGAGGAGATGCACAGGAGACCCAGGGTGGGAGATGGGGAAAGAGTTCTAACAGCGTGGAGTTCCCTGAGTCCCTGAAGTCATTCATTTCCTATGGTAATAATGCTTTCTGCTCTTTGTTATTCCTTATACTTTTTCATTTGCCCATTTGCTCAAGTTTGCTTTCAAGTTGTTTTATACAGTCATGCACCACTTAATGATGGGGATATGTTCTGAGAAATTAGCCCATCTTGTCATGTGCAGGCATCACGGAGTATACTTACATAAATCTAGATAGTGTAGCCTACCACACACCTAGGCTGTATGGTCTAGCCTACTGCTCTGAGGCTACGAATCTGTACAGTATGCTACTGTACTAAATACTGTAGGCAACTATAATACAACAATATTTACTTTTGTAACTAAACATATCTAAACATAGAAAAAGTACAGTAAAAATACAGTATAATCTTATGGGACCACAGTTGTATATGTTTTTTCCTCCCCACTTCTACTGCTCATTTTTTGGATATAATGACATTTTAAATTATTATAGTAAATTGTTTTGTGTATTTATCTAACTTTTCTTTTAGTAGTTATTTTGGACTTTATATTACTTTAAAAAATCATATTACATCAACTAATTTGTCATCCATATAATTTCTAGTAATTTTTCTATTTAATTCTTGCTCAGCTGGAGGATTACTTTGAATAAATTTTTCTGGATGCTCGAGTGAGTGATATACATTCTAAATGCTTAAATGTTTGAAAACTGTCTTAATTGCCATCACAAATGAATTACAGCTTTTCTGTTTGCAATCTTTTCTCCTTGGAACTTTGTAGATATTATTATATTTAACTTTTCTTTTGTATTTAGGGTTGCAGAGGAGAAATCTGATTCCAGTTCAATCCTCCTTACCTTGACATGTATCTCTCCCCAAAACTTAAAGGATTTTTACATTTATCCATTACTTCCTAAGACTTTATCAGGAGATATTTAAGAATGACTCCTCTTTCACTGATAATGCTTGATTTCCCACAGGACCTTTTGTTCCTAGGATTAAAGATATCGCCCATCTCTTATATTTCCCCCTTGATCTGTCTGCTCCTCATTCACCTTCTGGGATGTTGACGAGAAAGTTGTGCTAAAATGTAGGCTGTATTATTATTCAGTTGTGACGAGACCAACAGATGCCGGGACATTTACTACTGAAAAGACAGTTTATTACTCATAGTTCCCAAGAGGAGGAGGCATGTCATGCCATGGCAGGGGTTGGGGATGGGCACTGGGAAACAGTAGGGTTGGTTGATCAGGAGGCAGAGGGAATGGGGAAAACATGGGCAAGAGCCTTTGATTTAGTTTCTATGGGAAGGAACAGGTGAAACAAGGTAAGCATGCGTAGGATTGACTAGTTTGACTAATTTCAGCAGCTCTGGGACATAGAGGCTATCCCTACTGGTGCCTGACTCTGAGGTGATTAGGGTAGAGGGATAGTGCAGAGTGTGAGAGCCCTGTAAAGGAGATGGTGAGGGCATAGCCTCTGGATTGGTTAGTTTATATATGAAAGGCATGTTTGCTGGAGAGTCTTTTGCTATCAATAGAAACTGACTAGCCCTGAGAGCTAGTCAGCAAGACCCCAGGTGTTAAAGTATCAACAATATAGAAAATAAAACAGCACGATAAATATAGTGGTTACCAGAAGGTCCCAGAGTAACTCTGCTATATCTGTAGTTATGTCAACTTGATTGTTTCTAATATTACATTGAAGAAATTATTATTACTGCTATAACATGTTATTTGACTCTCCTTTTTCTTCCCAGACTTACCAAAGATTTGTATACTGTCATGCCCTGCATAACAATGTTTCACTCAACAACTGGCTGCATATGTGACAGGGGTACCAAAGAGTATAATAGAGCTGAAAAGTTATCACCGGCCAATGTTGTAGGCATCATAACGTCATAGCACAGCGTATTCCTAACAAACCTACTGTGCTGCTAGTCATATAAAAGTATAGCACAAACAATTGTGTACAGTACACAATACTCAATAATGATAACAAGCAACTATGTTACTGGTTTGTATTTCTATATCATACTTTTCATCATTATTTTTGAGTGTTCTCCTTCTATTTACAAATTTTTAAAAAGTTAGCCATAAAAGGACCTCAGGCAGGTCCTTCAGATGGTATTCCAGAAGGAGGCATCGTTATCGTAGGAGATGACAGCTCCATGCATGTTATTGCCCTGAAGACCTTCCAGTGGGACAAGATGTGGAGATAGAAGACTGATCTTGATGAACCTGACCCTGTGAAGGCCTGGGATAATGCGGGTGTGTTTGTGTCTTTGTTTTTAAATAAAAAGTTTAAAAAGTTAAAAAATATATATGTATCAAAAGCTTATAGAGTGGAATACAGAGAAAATATTTTTATATAGCTGGACAATGTGTTTGTGTTTTAAGTTAATTGCTATTACAAGAATCAAAATGTTGAAAACGTTAAGCAAAAAGTTACAGAAAACTAAGGCTAATTTATTATTGAAGGAAGAAACTTTGTTTTTAATGAATTTAACATAGCCTAAGTGCTTATACAGTCTCCGGCAGTGTCCTAGGCTTTCACATTCATTCACCACTCAGTCACTGACTCACCCAGAGCAACTTCCAGTCGTGCAAACTCCATTCATGGTAAGTGCTCTACACAGGTGGGCCATTTAAAAATATTTCATACTCCATTTTTACTTTACTTTTTCTATATGTAAATGTCTAAATACCATTGGGTTACAATTGCCTACAGTATTCAGTCTAGGGACATGCTGTACAGGTTTGTAGCTCAGGAGCGATAGGTTAGACCAGATAGCCCAGGTGTGCAATGGGCTAGACCCTGTAGGTTTATGTAAGTCACTCTATGATGTCTCAACAATGACACCTAACGACACATTTCTCCGAATGTTTCCCCAACGTTGAGGTACACATGACTGTATTTCATTAGTTTTTATTTATTTTCAGTCTCTTTTTATTTCATTGTTCCTTTCTATTTTTATTATTGCTTTTTTATTTTATTATTTTTGACTTGGAACTTTATTATTCCCTTTTTTCCATTTCCTTTTGGTCTGTTCCTTTATTGTCTTTTCAGCTTCTTTGGTTGAATCCTCAGTCCCTTTATTGGAATGCTTTCATGGTTTCTTATAAGTATATTTAGATCTAGACACAGCTAGACACATTTGTGTAGCTTTACAAATTTTGTTGTGCCATGTTCTCGTGATCACAACTCTTATCATTGTTCAGTTCGAAAGTATTCATAATTTTTGTTATGATTTCCTATTTAAACCATGCATTATTTGGCAGTGGAATTATTTTGCTTGCTTATTCCAAAGATGTGGGGCTTTTGAGGGGGAAGGGTGGGGGAGCTTTGTCAAAGGTTTAGGTTGAGTTGTAATGTGTGACAGTCAGAATCTGTGGCCTGCATCATACTGATAAAAATTTTTCTGAAATGCAGTTCA
Organism: Carlito syrichta; assembly: GCF_000164805.1. Classification (NCBI taxonomy): domain Eukaryota; kingdom Metazoa; phylum Chordata; class Mammalia; order Primates; family Tarsiidae; genus Carlito; species Carlito syrichta. Next base: position 319,917 of record NW_007036708.1, read on the forward strand.
AGTCAAATATTATAAATGACCATGTATACTGGAAATGAGTTATGTGTTTTCTATTTATTGGGTGCAAGTAATATATGATTCTATTGTATCAAATATCCTGTAATTTTATTATTTAATCTTTTATAATATTTGCAGTGCTTGACTACATGATTTGTTCATTTCTGTGACAGTAGCCTACTCTGATTGTCAATTTCTCCTTTGATGCTATCAAATGCATAGTTTGAGCGCACTGTTAGTTGTATACAAGGCATTATTATTAAACCATTTTAAACATTTTTTTTAAGATGGGTCTCCCTGTGTTGCTGTGAGTGCAAGTGGCTATTCACAGACATGATCACAGGACACTTCAGCCTTGAACTCCTTGGCTTAAGTGATCCTCCTGCCTCAGTCTCCTGAGTACTTGGGACTATAGTCCTGCACCACTACTATACAATTTCAATGGATGATTCTTTTTAAGACTAGAAAATGTTTATTTGAGTTTCTATAAATTAATGTTTGCTTCTCTTCACTAATTTTTCACCAACCCCTATTAGACAGCATTTTCTGTATGTATGTGTGTTTCATATAACTTTATTTCCAACCTTTCTGTCTCAATTTTCGAAGTTTCTTTCATGAAAAAAACAAGTAAATCAGAGGGGAAAAGTCATTATGAAATTCTGTCTTTAAATAAAGATTTAGCCCATCCATATCCATTTATTACGAATGTCAATATCTTTTAACTTACTTCTGCAGTAACCTTTTTGTTCCTAGTTTCCATGTGGTCTTGCTTACCTATTTCCCCTTCATTCTTACTTTCTGTTGTACTGATTTTTTCATTCTTTTTTTTTTCTCTATATGTTTGCAAATTGCACATTCTGTTTCTATCCTTTCAGTGGATAATTGTGTTTGAGAGGTCATTTTTTTTCATAGGGATAGTCTCTCAAGTTCTCTATAGGGTGGTTTTCTAGTCACCTTAGCCCCAGCTCCATGGGGTTTATAGTTGTGAAACAGGCTCATGTGGACAGCATTGTCTTGGGTCTTCTCCATGTGGCTAGAATACTTCTGAGCTTCATAGCTGCACAGAGAGCAATTTCTTTCTTGGGCTGCATCTCTATTTCTGGCTATGGACAAGTAGCATATTTCCAGACACATGCCCAGGTGGGCGAGCAGAGTCAATCCAGCCTCTGCCAGTGGGTGGGCTGTGTGTTTTTGTGGCTCCCCAGCTTCACATAGGAGTCCAGCTTTGGCAGAGCAGCCCTGTCCCCAACGATCTGTCTCTGTTCCCAGTTCTTCACTGCACTCCAGTTCCCACTTTGGTTTCCTTTCCCATTACTTTGAAGACATTCCTTTCTTTATTCCATGTATATTCTAAACTAATGGCATACCTGTCGTTCTTATATGTTGGGATGGAGTGGGGAGGTTTTGGCACATGCTGTCTCTGCCACCTTGACCTAAGAGTTCTATGTTATTTATTCAATAGGCAATTTAGGCTGTAGCTAAACGACTGACACAAGTTGGAACACTTTCGGGTGAAACTCTTCGTCCAGGCAGCTGTCTTCCAAGAAGGAGGGGTCCTCTCTTTTTCAAGCAGCCCTAAGGTGACAACTTCTTGGCTCATCCTTTGCCTTTCCAGGTCTCTCTGGGTTCTTGAACTGGACCTGGCCCTCCCCACTGCCCCTGTTCCCCATGCCTTGGCCTTGATGGAGAAGCCTGACAACTTCAGAAACACCCGCAAGCAGCTTGAAGGTCCAAAAAGGGAACACAACAATGCAACGGCATAACAAAAGGGTGATGACAGAGATGGATGGGGCAGAACTAAGGAAGATCCTTCCCAGGGCTGGTTTCCGAACTTTTCTGGACACCAAACAAATGTATTCAGATGCTCGCCTGAGGTAGTGCCGGGCGGATTCCAGAACTGCTGGCTGAAAGGGCTCCAGTCCCCAGAGCTGCCTCCAGGCCTTCAGTCTTTGGCACCAGGGTGCTCAGTACTTGAGTGCTGCAGCTGAACTGGCACCTGGGTTTCTGCCCAGGCACCTTGCATGTTTCCCCAATCCTCTTCCTGCCTTTTTGAGACAGGCTACGTTACCGACTGCTTGTTGAGGTTCACAGACGCCTTTCTGCTTCTTGCTCACTCAGTGCGGCACACTAATACTAACTGTCATGTGTGAAGCACTTCCATGCGCTGCGTGCTAGGCAAACCCCGTGCTAAGGGCTGTGTCTGGCTCCATTCTTACGTTGTAGCTTACGCTGATGCTATAGTGACATGGAGACTAACATCATCATCATTTTACAGATGAGGAAACCGAGGCCTGCAGAGCTTAAGCCCCATGTTCGAGTTCACATCTGGCACCTGGCAGAGCTGGGAATCAAACCTAGGTTCCTCTGATTCCAAGGGCTGGGCTGTTTCTTCCATGCTCTTTCACTGACTGATACAGCAAGAGTCAAATGTGATGCCAGTTGTCCCTTCCAAGCTAACTTACAAGTTGCTTCAGAGACAGTTTTCACGTTGCTAATCTCGGCTGGGGAAAAGGGCTGGAGGGAACTTCACAGGTCACTGTTTCTCCAGGAAATGACACAGAACTTCCAGGATCCTCCAGAAGAAATGCAGTGCACTGCACAGGAAGGATGATTGGATCTTTCATGCAGTTTCCGGGGTGTGGGGTGGTGTGGGGAGCTGGGCGGGAGGGAAGGGGGGAATGGTCAGGTGAAGGACGAGTGCAGGCAAGTCCTGCCTGGAGGGAAAGGGGAAAGTGGAGGGAATGTGTTTGGGGTCCCTCATGCTTTGAGGCATCCCCTATTTACACTCATCCTGTCTTTTAAGGAAAAAGTCTCTAGTTCCCTTCCTGCCTCACAAGTTTCCCCTCTGAGAACCAGTTTCCAAGATTGAGCTCCCCCTACCCAGAAGATGTTATTTTAGAGTCTAACCACTTTCCCTCTAGCTGTCTTTTAGAAATTTGAAATGAGGCTGAGTAGAGCTCCATTTATGCTGGAGAAAGGAGGAGATGATCCAAGAGAAAGAGTAATACCCTCCCTTTCCACAGGGCTCAGACTCACAGGAGACTCCTTCCCCTGTCCCACAGCCTGATGCCTGGTGCTGCAGTGTGTGTTCCTAAGGCTTACACCCACTGAAGACCCCATCCACTGTACACAGTGCCTGGTTAGAGAAGGGAGTCTGCACCTGGGTTTCTGAGCACCACACTCCAGGCCTGTCTGCCAAGATGCCCACCTTCAGTTGAGAGACTCTGCTGATGCTCAGCCTGGGAGTGATCTAGCCCTTCCCAAGGCCAAGTTCCGACTCCTTTTGCATGAGGCCTGGGTAGATCTAGGCTCCAGCCTGGATCTGAAATGTGTGAGAGAAGACTTCCCTGCCCCCAAGTCTTTTTGGCCTCAGATGAGCCAGTGATCTTCCTGCAGTCTGAGAGTGCTCTCTGGCTCAGGGCCCCTGAAATCCTTGTTTCCTCCAGGCCCTTTTCTCCCTAATCCGCACGGTTTTTCTGAAACATGATGCGAGTGATAAAAATGGGTTCCCTATTCTTCCATTGGTTGAATGTTTCTGAGTACATCTAGAACTCCCTGCCTCCTCCTTCCAGAAAGAGAAGACAGTTAGTCAGGCTAGGATAAGATATGCTGCAGTGCCTCTGTGAAATCAGTGTGGCGATTCCTAAAAGCTCTAAAAATCGACCTTCCATATGACCCTGCAATCCTCCTAACTGGGAATATACTCTGAAGAACACAAATCACTCTACAGAAAAGATACCTGCCAAGTATGTTTATCACAGCATTGTTCACAATAGCAAGATCATGGAACCAACCATGCTGTCCATCAAAAGAGGACTGGATTTAAAAAATGTGGTACATATACACAATGGAATATTATGCAGTCATAAAAAAAAAAAAAACAAAACAAAATCATGAATTTCGCAGCAACCTGGATGGAATTGGAGTTTATAATACTGAATGATCTCTCACAGAAACAAAGATCTGAGTATCACATCTTCTCACTCGTAAGTGGTCCTTGAACAACTATTGTAATACTATAAGAAAAGGATTGACAGTGGTTGGAAACTATAGGGGGCAGGGAGGGGAAGGGAGGTGGGATTAACGGTAGTCGATACCTGTCTAGGGACGGGGGTGCGCACACCTCATCAACAAGGGTACCTGCACAATGCATGTTTGTATACCTAACACTTAACTGTACCCCACAATTTTAAAATAAAAAATATGTATTAAAAAAAATATGCTGCAGTAACAAACCTCAAACCTCAGTGGCTTAAAACAATGGACATGTATTTCTCATTTATGCTTCCTGTCCATTGTGGATTGGCTGGGACCTATTCCATGCTGTTCTCATATACAATCCAGGTCAAGGGAAGTCTCTTGGAGCACTGCTAGTGACTGAGGCAGAGGGAAAGGGTCCTGCAGGGCTTCACACTGACAGTGACGCGCTCTAGCCTGGAGGTGACACATATCACATGGACCAGGAAGTGTGTTCAGAAAGAAGGCTGGAAATACAAACCACAAGATTTGCTGTGTGGCTAAGCAAGGGCACATTTCTAAATGGGCGAGGAGTTGGGGTTTTAGGTGTATGTTCAGAGGTCAACATGTAGTTGGAGGACTTAGTCACTTTCATTCAACACTTATTGACTTTGGAGCCAGACTACCCTGCTTTAAGTTTGAATTCTACCATGAACTAGATGTGTAACGTCAGGCAGATTGTTTACGTGCTCTAGGCCTCAGTTTTCTCGTCTATAAAATGGAGGCAATGCCATCCACATTGGCCTACAGTCAGCAAACACTAGTGCCGAGTTTTCCAACTTCTTGGATCTGGGATCACAGCCTGTGTTTCTGCCCAAACCCCCTGTCTTCAATGGCAAAAAAATCCTGGCTTAGTAACACCCACAGGGCACAAGATGGCAGTGTAACCTCTCCCTTAACCCTCTTGGCCATTCTTCTTCCATCTCAAGCCCCAGATTTCTCGCTAGTGGTCCTGGGCCCTCTGGAGTTTCCCTCCAATCCCAGCTCTGGTCTGACTGGAGTGCACAGAACTTGCTCTCAACTCATCTGGAGTGATTTGCTGAGAACCGCTGGCAGATGGCTTCAGACCCATTCAGCCCAGGTTCTCATCAGCCCCTGCCTCAGGGACTTGAACTCCTTTAGTCTCCACAGTCTGATGAGTTTCCAGCCTCTCACTGTACATGGAGTGACCCCAGCACATGCTGGAGGTCTTGAACCTAAAGTGGTGCCCTGAGCTACAGGTTGAAGTTTGGAGGGTTCTTGAGAGTCCACTCTGTGGAAAGGAGGGAAGGGTTACCGAATCCCTCCAAACAAGGCAAAACAAAACCATTTATCTTGGGGCATTAGTCACCAAGCTGCTGACGCAGGAAAACATGCTGTACTCTTGGCAATCACCATTTACATTAAAACAGGATGATTTGTGGCGTTGGAGGCCCGGGACCCTTCCAGACTTCCCCACCCACCACAGTCGCTGCTAGTGCCAGAGGACTGGGGCTGTGGGCTCTTCCTTGGGGGAAAGGGACTGTTGCCTTGGCCTGGTATAACAGGTGTCCAAAGTTCCAGCCCCATTTCCTTCCAGGTACACAGCACCTGTGGGACTGGAGGAGGTACCTCAACCTCCCAGGGTCATGCTCACTTGGGGCCGTCTCTCGGGCAAGACTGGGTTCCGCGTCAGCATCACATTTTATGTGTGGTCTTTTTCCTTGGCTATGACTGTTTAGCGTTTGGAAGGAAGGGCTCTCAATCCTCCAATTTTCCCATATTCCAAAGGAAAATGATGACAACAATGGTGTCTCTTCTCTCCCTCTCCCTCTCCCTCTCCCTCTGTCTCATACATACAGACATGACTGTCCTGTATAGGGATGAAATTGCACTTTGCGAACTAAAAGTTTCTTTTTCCAGCCTTAGGTCATATGAGATAGATAACAGTCTTCCACTTCTGGGTGACTTGTCATTTGGTTTGAAGCAAATTCAAGGTGACCATCTCACCCACAGCCACATAGAGAGAAACCTTGTCTGAGCCAATGAGAGAGAATCATATTCACTGGATCTCATTGATTGGTTCAGAGATATATTTGGTCCAGTCAGCCAATGAGCTTCAAGGAAACGTTTGTTGAATGTCTGAGGAAGTGAAGCTCCAGAGAGAGAAGAGGGAGGAGGAGGAGAGGGCTGAGGGCAGATGGGGCGTGAGATTCCTTGGTGACATCTTTTAGGCAGCTGGGTGGAGTTTCTCTGGATTAACCTGTGGAGTTTGAGAGTTTGAGAGTGAACACATTCTTTGTTGTTTAAGTCAGTCTGAGTTGGGATATGTGTCACATAGGGCCACCAGAGCCTTGATCTGCACAATAAGCCAGCATGATCACAGTACAGAAGACCTTGAAATTCAGCCTCTGATCATTTGCACAGGATGTTCCACTACTGAGAGCATCGTTGCGGCCCAGTGGAGCTCCATTTCTCTTCCAGGGTACTCAGGAAGGAAAACTCTGCTATCTATCCCACATCACCTAAGACTGGAAAGAGAGTGTATTAGCTCTCAAGGGAGCAATGGCATCCTTATATGGGACACTCGTGTGTGTGTGTGTGTGTGTGTGTGTGTGTGTGTGTGTGTGTCTGAAAGAGACAGACATATAGACTGTGTCTTTCAAGAAGATGTACCAAGCATCCTCCTATTTGTACCCAGGAGCATTCAACAAAAGGAAAGGATAGGAAGCTCATTTTAATCAGTCATGCCATCATGTTTCAGAGAAGTCAGGCAGGGGAGGGAGAAATCACCACCCGTCGATGCATCACTTCTCTGCTTAGAAGTGTTCTGTGACTCTGGGTCCTCATTGCACAATGGGCATACTCTGGGCTGCACTTTCTGGGTCACATCTTCTCTACCCAAAGACCTGTCTTGCCCCTAGTTCCTGTGATTACTGGCACAAAGTAGGTGGACTTTTATGGAATAAAGAATTGTTCTTCTGAACAGCTGCACTGGTAGGGAGGGAGATTGGAGGCTGGGAGGGAAGGCAGGTAGACCTAGGAGGAAGGACTGTAAGAGTCCAGAAAAGAATTTGTGAAGACCCGAATTGGGCAGTGGAAGAGAGATTTGGGACAAAAAAAGAAATTGCTCTTAAACACAAAGGGAAAAGTCCTCTAAGGTAGAGCTGAGAGTGATTCATGTTTCAGTTGGGAGGTGAGATGGGTGGCATGGAATTCACAGGACACAATAACAGGGCCTCACCTCCAGTTGGAGTGGGTGGAGGCAGGGCAGATCCCCCTAACCCAGCAAGGAGCCCTGCTCCTGTATGCTCCTCTGGCAGGACAGATCTCCCAGCAGGTGTTCCTTCAGCCCTCCCACACCCTGTACTGACCTAGGTCGTCCAAAATCGTGGGTGGGAAGAGTAAGCACTCCTGAATGACCTTGGAATGCATTTTTATACCTGAAGTGATGGGGGTGCCTGATGTCCTGGATGTGCCTCCAGACATGCTGAACATTGGGCCAGGCATGGGAATCAGAGCGCCTTCCTGCTTCACATCTAACCCTTCTGAATTCTTCTTTAGGGCTGATGTTATTCTGAGGATGCTTGGAAATGTCCAAGTGGCACTGTCTTTTCTGTCTGAGCTGTAAGTGGCCTGGCCTTTCATACTGGCTGCTGTGAGGAAGGGGCAGAAGGTAGCAAGGGTGGGGTCATGGGGGCCAGGGCAGGGCCTGGGGTAGCAACTGGGAACAGAAGGCTTGAGTGTCCATCCCAGCGGGGAGCAGACCTGAAAGTGGGGAACCAGGAGCAGAGGCAGAGGGCAGTGGGGTGAGGAAGGCCACCTCCAGAGTTTCTTGGGGATACTTGAGCTCTCCCCACACCAGCCTGCTAGACCAAGAGTGCAGACTGTTTGCCAGCAGGGGAGGGGGCTCCCTGTGTCCTTCTAGGACCATCTTCTGGCTCAGAACCTAGGTGGGCTCGATCTGAGGCTCACAGGCAAATACTGCTGCCCATGACCAGGGCAAGGGCAGAAGTTGAACCTGTGGAGTATGACCTGCCTGGGGAGAGGGTTAAGCCCTAGCTTGACCCCCACCCTGCAGCAGCTTCCTGAAACTTTCATCCTGGAAGTTTGGTCTCACCCATCCAGAGGGGGAATTCAGCTAGACTGGTCTTTTACCCACCTAGGGATCTTTTTTTTTTCTTCCTGAGTTGTGGTTTCACTCTGTTGCCCTGCTGGAGTGCAGTGGCATGATTAAGACTCACTGCACTCTTAGGTGACCTCCCATATCAGCCTCCCAGATAGCTGGGATTTTAAGTATGTGCCTAGCTAATTTTTAAATTTTTTTTAGAGATGAGGTCTTGCTATGTTGCCCAGGCTGTTCTCAAACTCCTGGGCTCAAGCAATCCTCCTGTAATCCCAAAGTTTTGGGATTACAAGTGTAAACTACCATGCCCAGACAGTCTTGGATCCCTTAAAGAGCATCTCAGATGCATGGGCTAAACCTTTGGGCACCTGCAGAGCTGCAAGGCTGCAGCTCTCAGCCTGACACCCACGGCATGGGGTCCTAGCCTCTTTTCTTGACTGGCCTCAGTCTACTGTCTGTCTACTTTTTCCCCTGAGAATTTTCTCTTGGGCCTGGACCCTTCCTACCTCTGTCCCATCCTTACTCCCCACCCTAGCTCTTTCCATTAGCAGGGGCCAGAGCTGGAGCATAGTCCCAGCTGTGAGCACTGAGGACTCCCAGTGACTTCCCTTCTTCCAGGTTGGCCCCTATGATGTTGGCTTGGAGCTCCCAAGAGCTTTTCACTTGGATTGAGGGGTAGAGGAGTGAGGTAAGGCAGTCCAAGGGGTGGTCCCATCTCCCCAGCCCCTTCCTGTCCCTGCGTATCCCTCCCCTTCCTTTCTGCCCACACACATTCGTGTACAAACCTTTATAGAGACTTATTATTTCCTCTCACGGGTATATGTTCGTGAGAGGAATGGTTGAATCACATAGTAGGTAGATGTTTAATGTTTGAACAAGCTCACAGATAGTTTTTCAAAGCAGTTGTCTCACTTTACATTCCCTCCAGCAACATATGAGAGGACTAGTTGCTGTAGCTATTTGCCAACACTTGGTATTGTAAATCCTCTTAAATTTGGCTTGAGGTCATGCGGGTATACCAGCAAATCTCAAGGGACAGAGTTGGAGATGATGGTGTAGTGAAAGCAGGTAGATCAAGAAGAAACAAGGTTGGGATGGGGAATGGACAGTGTTGCTGGGACTGTACCTGCATTGACTATTAGCCATGTGACCTTGGGTAAGTAACTGTACCTAGCCATGTCTCCATTCTCTCACCTGTAAACGGGGATACACCATCTACCTCTCTGAGGTTACATAAGGTATGGATGTAAGTATGTCTCACAGTGCCTGCCATTAGGGCTTCTGTGAGTCTATGCAGTGTCTTTGCACGAATTGATACCGTCTCAGGCCAGGCTGCCAGGAGCTGCGTTTTGGTGCTATTGTCCCCTAGACAAGGTGCCTAGGGCAACTCACAAACCACACACTTATTCGCAGTGATTCTATTTGGCCCAGAAGTTCTCAACCAAAGAACCCCGAACAAACCAAGTTGAAAACAAGAGACGAGTGTATTTGTCAGTGTGTGTACCCACCCTTCCCAGAGCCCCATCTGTCACTCCAGGGACTTCCCCTGCCCACCACCACCTGCTCCCTTGGGTCTGTGAGAATTTGGGCACTGATCTCTGGGTCAAATCTGCAGAAGGAAACTTCTTTAGAGTCTGATATGTATATTGAATCCCAGAGAATCCTGCTTAAATAGTCTGGCTCTTGGAAATAATTATTATCACAGAGATGTGCTGGACACAATAGCATTTATAATTACTGAATTTTGTCTTTGTTTGAGGGGAGTCAGAGAAAGGGGCCCCAGGATATGTGACCAGAGTTCATGGTGTACAGCAGGGAGATGCTGAGGAGTCTAGAGACAAGTTCTCAGGACCCTAAGGTGAAGCCTCGGTCAGGAAGCATCTCTTTCGAAGGCAGAAGTCTATCTTGGGCTCTCTCAGGCACAAATATACATGCAGCCAGGACGCATTTGTCTAAAACAAACTCAAGAGACGAAGCCGCAGCTCCAAACACACAACTCAGCAGATGAACAGCTCAGCCAAACTAGGCCTTCTGATTTACGTGTTTACATCCTCAAAAGGAGCCTGTCTTTACCTCAGGGACTTTTGCCTGGATTCCTTTAATTAGGAGAACAGGACATGCAAACTTTGTTTCTGGAGAGATAATACTCAGAGACAGGGGTGCAATGGGCCCTTAGAGCTTGGGGGGGCTGGCAGCCCTGATAACCCCAGGTGGATAATCTTGCATCTGAACTTTCTGTCATCAATGTCTCGGCCTGGGTACCCATTAGGACTCCCTGGTGTGGGCAATCCCAGTTTGAGTGACAGATGAGCCATTTCTGAGATACTCTGGTGAGTCACTGGAAAAGAGTGCTACCTTTCCAAAATTTAATTTTCCAGCAGCCTCAGGGATTCAGCAGTTGTGTAGAGTGAGGGATGCCTGAAGTTTCCCCACTCCACTCCCTCTTCCACCTGCAGGATGGCGAAGGGTGTGGAGGAAGGGCAGGACACAGCAGTCACCTTTCAGCTGCGGGGAGATGAGTGTGAACAACTTTCTTGCTCATGGCCTCCAAAACCAGATCCCAGCGTATTGTTCTTCCTCTTCCCAGTAGAAGGGAGTGAGGGCAGACTTCGGGGAGAGCTCTCCTCTGCAGAGGAAGGACAGGAGAAGTGGCTCCCCTTAGTTTTCCAGGACTGAACCTTGTCAGGGCTGAGATGTAGCTAGGGCCCGTGGGAGAAGGTGACAGCCTGGCGGCAGAGGGCGGCGTGAGCCCAGCAGTGTCAGTGCCGCAAAGCCACGTGGAGGAGACAACTGTGGCTGAGGGCCGGGCAGCCGTCCAGCTGTCTGGGACCCCGCCCGCCTCCCCTCCTCCTTCCCCTCCTGGGCGAGTGCCCCAGGAAGCTTGCCGCAGGAGTAAGACTGGCTCTGAAGGTGAAAGTCACCTTCCGCCTCGACTGCCTGCCGCTGGGGTGGGGAGGCAGCGACATAAATCCTTCCTCATCCCTGTCCCGCGGCGCTTGCCTGCGCGGCCACGGGGAGGAGGCTCCAGTGGCTGTAAATCAGCAGCCTCCTCCAGCGCCTGCCTGCCCTTCATCATGGTGCTTTACGGCGCTGACACCGGCCAGGATTTAGTGGGCCCAGCCAGCCTGAGGCTGCCTCCTCCCCTTGGAGTTAAGGCCACCCATAAATCCTGGAGATGGCCATTTGCATATCCATCTGCATACATTTGCCCCTCAAATCGCCTGCCTTGAAACTCACAGCATCCAGAGTTGGAGCCTGCTGGGACTGAGAGTCTCTGTTGGCTCAACTCCTGTTGGAGAAGGGAAACAGAGGCCGGAAGGGACAGGGGCCTGTCCAGAGCAGAGTGGAAGGCAGGAGCAGAGTCGAGTTCGGCCCGGGAAGCTTTTTTTTTTTTTGAGTTGGAGTTTCACTCGGTCGCCCAGACTGGAATGCAGTGGCCGCTCCCGGCCACCGCAGCCTCGCCTGCTAGGCTCCAGCAATCCTTCCGTCTCAGCCTTCCGAGTAGCCAGAATTACAGGTGTGCGCTACCACGCCCGGCTGATTTTTTGATTTATTGTAGAGATGAGGTCTCGCTGCCCAGGCGGGTCTTGAACCCGCGGGCTCAGGCAATCCACTCACCTCAGCCTCCCAAAGGCGCAGGATTACAGGCTGAGCCACCGAGCCCGGCTCCGGGAAGCTTTTTGATAGAAGTAGTGTTGCTTTAGACAGAAGTAGGCAGAGGAGTCGGAAGCTGAAGGCGGCACAGCGAGCAGATTGGAGATTCCCATTCAGGTTGCGCCCTGAGACCTGGGGTGCTTTGAGGGAAGAGGACAGTGAAAGAGCCCTGGAGGAGGGGCTAGGGGTAAGGAGGGATGGCCACGAGAAGGCCTGAGGGCATCTATCAGGAAGGTCCCACAGGAGGGGAACAGCAGAGGGGAGTTTGCAGAGGCCAGTCCTGGTCCTTGAGAGCAGGACAGGCTGGTGTGGGTGAGCCTCTGTAGGGAAGAGGGTGAGGATGAGGGAGAAGGTACTTCTGTGGAGGTGTCCCAAGGGCTCATACAGCAGCCTGAGGCCAAAAGCAGGGATGCATAAAACAGGGCGCTCTGTGTCTCCTTCTGCTCAAGCTGGTGCCAGTCAGCTTGGGGCATGGAATACCCACAGTTGCTCTGCTTCACGGGATCCCCTCCCCACTCTCCGTTTGGTGCCTGAGAACCCACCGTTAGAGCAGCACTCCTTGCTCTAGAGACAGCCTTCCTGGGCTCCCTCTCCAAGGGTGAGCGAGCACTGAGCCCTTCCCTCATGTTCCCTTTCCACCCAGGGCAGGAACACACAGGTTTTTCTATGCTCTAAGGAAGAGTGAGGGCCATGGCAGCACCAGAAAGCCTTATCTCCCTCAACCCAGGGGCCTGCTCCATCTTTCAAGGAGAAAACCCACGGGTGGGACCCATGATCCCAGTTGGGTCCAGAGCTGGTGTGACCAGGGCGAGATGCTGCTCTGCTCAAGGAGATTGCCCCCAGACTTTGCCTGTCTGCCCCCTCCTTCACCCTTGTGGTGTGTGCTTTACGTGTTTCCGACTGACTAAAAAAAATGTCTTCATCAGGGCCCTTGTTGCAACAGTCTGGGGAGGGGCAGGCTTTGGGGGGAAGCTGGTACTCTTTCTGAGACTCAGAGTTCTGACAGGGTTGTGGGATGGGTTTCTCCCTGTTAGCCAGGTCCACCAGTTCCCTTCTTCCATCCCCAGATGGGGGGTCATTGGTACCTGTCTATAGCTCCTGTCTGGCCCTAGGGGCAGAGATCCCTCTCAAAATCTCCTTTCTCTGTCCCAGCCCCCTTCACATCTCACCCCACCCCATCCCATAGCCCCAAGGCTAGTGAATGAATCCCAGCCAGGACAGAGAGTGATCGAGACCCTGGCAGGCTGAGCCCTGTCAACAGTGTCTCTTCCTTAGGCCTTTTCTGGCCCCTCCAGGGTTCTGTCCTTACAGCTTAGGTGAGGCTAGCTGCTCCCAAGATAGGGCTGCCTGTCCTGACCACTCCAGATCAAGGTGTGGCTGGTGGTGGGGATGGAATGGACCAAGAGGAAGGATGGGAGCCAGGATGGTCAGAGAGAAAAGAGGCAGGGGAGGCTGTCCCTGAACATGGGTACTGCAGAACGACGGGAGAAGGGTGAGAGTCCACCCAGCGACAAGCCCTGGCTATGTGCACAGGGTGACTTCTGGAGAAAGGGCTGGGACCTGCCCTCAGCTAGCCCTAGCCCTCCTCTCCTGTCTGCTGGGAAGGAGGCCTCACTTTCTGCTCTCCTTCCGCTTCCCTCAGCATCCTTAGTCCTTGCCACTCCTCTCCACAGAAGCCCCGTGGTGGTTTGTTTTCTCTTGGGAAAATAGCCTCCCTGGGTATTGGGAGGAGAAGACCCTCCCTTCTGCTCCATTGCCTTCAGGGCAAAGCAGCCTGATGAAGAGGATCCAGGACATGAAAGACACTGACATATCGCAGGGAAGGAAGAGGACAACAAAGGTGAGACAAAGTTCTCTGTCTTTGCAGTCTTTTAAGAAATAATAATAACAACAGTAATAATAAAGGATGGGAGATGGCCTCCTATTAGCTTGGGAATCATGGACCACAGAGGCAGGAGGATGACTCAGAAGACCTCCCCAAGCCTTCCTGGCTAACGTTTGCTGGGATTCTTAGAAAGCATGCACAGACTTTGTGGCGGCGTAGCAGCAGGCCTGGGCAGAAGGGCCCCCCATCTGGAAGCCTTTAAGGTCTCCTCCCCCTCTTCTCCAAATAGCTTGTTCCCAGAAAACAGGAGGAGAAGTTACCCAACAACAAGCTGGGGCTTCCTGTGGGGCTGGCGGCCCCCTCCCCAGCCTCTGTCGGAGGCACCAGGCCTGCACCAGCTGCCCAGACTCTGGCTCAGGCGGGTTATACATTGCAGAGCCGGGTCCCCTCACAGCGACCAGGATCTGGGATCATAGCTCACCTCCCTCAGGAAGCCCCCAGAGCCACCTCTCTGCCCTCCAGTACCTGCTCCAGCGTCTTTTGTGAACACACACCTTGACTTTGTGGTCTCCCTCAATCCTGTTCCACAATCGGTAGAGATTGTGTTGGTCTCAGTGAGCCTCCTTCCTACACTGTGTAATGGAACAGTGAAGTCGAGAGAGGCCAGATGACTTGCCCACAAGCAAACAGAGCTGGACATAGACTCCTGCTCTTGTTCCCCCCATCCAGTGGTCTCTCATACCATATCCTTTTGGCTGTGCCAGTCTTTTCAGGCTGATGGCAAAGACCCAAAGAGAGCACCTGAGTTCTGGTTGTTGACGTGATACGGGTTTGGCACCAGCTAAGGGGCAGAGACTGAGGGGCAGAGACCTTGGGGAGATGGTCAGGACTGGTTACTGGCCAGGCAGTACTGAGGCCCACCGGTGCTGACCCCGGGAGGTCTCAGCTGCCCGACTCACATGCTAACGGACTGATCTGGCTCCTGGCCTTCCCATTTGGCATCTAAGAACACTTGATTTGAGGCAACTTGGGAAGAACAATCTCTAACATTATGAGTGGCAACATAAAGGGCTTTTTAACTTTCGATAACAAAAGAGTTCAGTTTTAGACAGTACCCTCGTCCCTGCAAGAGCTGATGGTAAGTGCAGTGACTGTGCTGAGTCTCAGTGTTTTGGCTTTAAAATGGAAATCAGAGCTGGGCTCGGTGGCTCAGCCTGCGATCCCGCGCTTTGGGAGGCTGAGGTGAGTGGATTGCCTGAGCCTGCGGGTTCGAGACCTGCCGGGGCAACTTGACGAGACCTCATCTCTACAATAAAACAAAAAATTAGCTGGGCGTGGTAGGCGTGCCTGTAGTTCCAGCTACTTGGAAGGCTGAGGCAGAAGGATCACTGGAGACCAGCGGATCGAGGCTGCGGTGGCTGGGAGTGGCCACTGCACTCCAGTCTGGGTGACAGAGTAAGACTCCAACTCAAAAATAAAATAAAATGGGAATCAGAGATCCTAGGCTTCATGGGAAAGATGGAATTGGACTTTGAAGGGTGGGAAGGAAGAGGATTGAAGCGCCTTCTAGAGCAAAGCACAAGCAGAGATTCAGAGGGGTTGAGCAGATGGTGGCTGTTTTTGAGTTGTGGAGAAGGCCAGGCTCTGTCACTCTTAACAGCAGTGCGACCTGGAACAAATTAACTTATGTGTGACTCAATGTCCCATCTGCAGAGTAAGGGTTATACTAGCACTTACCTTCCAGGGCTCCACGAGTAAAAGTAAGTTTGTAAAATTCAAGACTGGTGCCTGCCATGCAGTGAATGCCCTGTGAGAAGTTTGTGTACTATTTATTCATTTATTTAATAACATGGTTTTTTGCTATCCATTTTAATTCCCTTGGGCAACACAAGATGGTGTTTATTCAAGCTTGTGACTCCAGGACATGCAGCCTGAGGCCATGGCCTACCTGAGGGAGATCCTTGGGACTTGTAAACGCAGGCCTCCTCACACAAGATGCTATTGGTGTCTGCAAGGCCTCCTTTCATACCCTGGATCCTTCCCAGTGCTCTGTGGGGAGGGGGGTTCCTCATGAGACATGGAGGAGGACACAGTGTGGGGATGGGGGACTCACCTCCAGGGGGAGTCCCACCTCAGTCCCTGCTTCCTAGCTCTACACCATGTCCATGACCACAGCCTGATAGAGAAGGGGTCCCCGTAGGAGGCCACTGTCTCGGGCCATACTAACCTGTGCCAGGGACCAGAGACCCTGTGAATCTTGCCTCTGGGGGCAGGTTGAGGAGAAAAGTGTGAGGTGGTGGGAGGGGGCATGTGTGACCAAGGATTGCAGTTTCAAGTGAGAAATAAGCAGGAGCAGATGTAGCCCAGAGCACAAAGTTCCTGTTTTCACGCAAATGTCTGGGACAATAAAAGTCAGAGGGGAAGCCGGGGGTGGGGTTGGAGGGGAACATAGAACTGGGGGTGGGGGTGCAGAAAGAAGATGCCATGTCAGCAGAATTAGCTCTTATTAAAATAGTTTCCGTTGAACTGGTTGGGGATGGGGGTGGACTTTCCAGCCCCCTGCCCAGGGCCCTTGGCTGGCCTGCTAGGGCCTGGCCCAGCCTGAGAAGGACGGGGAGGGGTCTGGGCCTGTGCCTGCTGGGGACGTCCAGACAGCAAGTGCTCCTCAGAGCTGATTGCATTTCCTGGCCTTTGATGCCCGAGATCAAAGCAAGGCCAGGCCCTCCCAGCCTCCAGGTCTCCTGGCAGCCTCCCTGCCTGCAGGGTCCAGGCTGTGTGGTCCTTGGAGGCTGGAGAGGGCAAGGCAGCCTGGCATCCCTGGTAGGTAGGCCTGAAGCAAGTAAGAGGGGTCAGGACATGGGACCTTCATAGCCCGGGGCTGCCAGAGGCTGTGGCTGCACATACATAGCCACTGTCCACACATGTCAGTGCTTGTCATGGTGGCTCTGTGTCCTCAGATGCCCCGGGGTTAAACGTGGAGGTCACTATTGCCCAGGTCATGCGGACTTGGGAGCTAGGCCCCATGTGGCCCAGGTCAACTGCCTGAGCCATGTCTCGGAGCCTGCAGCCTGTGGAGATGGCTGAGGGTCCATTTTGTTATAGCAAGAAGGAGTTGTGACCCTGGCTATGCAGGCTGGCCTTTCATGGAACCCTCATTGGGAGGGCTTCAGAGGTGGTTTAGAGAAGGGCCCCTTCCTCCTCAGGACCCCTGACTCCCTTTGCTGACCGTCAGGGCTACATCTCCTTCTAGCCCCTGCTCTTGTTTCCACCTGGTTTGGTCCCCCTCAGGGAACAATCCTTGGGGGTCATTCAACTGAGAGCACAGTCACTTGGGGTACTGCTCCAAGTGTCCAGGGATGCAGATGAGCCCCTTTTGCATGTGGTACAGGATTTGTCAGAGTGGGTCCCAAACTCTCCTGGACAGCTTTCTTGGGTGTCTTTGCCTGTGATGCCCTTGGGAGGGCTTCAAGTTCAGACAGCTGCCTTAGCTGAGGGCGAACTCCTTCTTGTCTGTCTCCTTCCACCCAAGTGTCCATGGGGTGGTACTAATTCAGTTTCCCTTTGACGTGAAGTATGCAAAGTAATGCCAGGCAGAGGCAGGCTTGAAGTAGGCAGTGGGTGTGAAGAGGCCGTGTAAGGAAGGCAGGGGAGTCGGAGACTTTTGCAGCCACATTCTGCAGGGCCTAGGGGAGTGAGGTCTTTCCCGCACAGTGGCATGGCTGATCCTGCCGGTCTGCGTGCCACAGTGGGGCCCCGGCTGCTCTGATGCCCGCCCATGTGGAGAGGATTAGGGCCCGGAAAGACTCATTTTCCCCCCTTCCTTCTTGGAAGGAGGATCAAGGGGACCTGGTGACAGCCCAGAGATTCTGGGCGTGTGGACAGTCCCGCTTCCCGTCCATCTCCCAGGCAGCCTGAGAGATACACACCATCTGCAGCAGTCCAAGCCTCAAGCCCCCAGCTCACCGGGAAAAGGAGATGTCAGCAGGACCTGAGAGGGGGAGTGGGAGAAACTGGGCTGAGGGCTTCATGGAAATAAGGCAGCAGCTGGCAATTGAGATATATTGGGTTATCTGAGGTGGTTACTCTTAGCTCACTGGTTGTTCTTTCATTCTTAGCATGGAATTTAAATTGTGGCTTTCTGGGATAGCAGCCCTGATTTCACCCCCACAAAGTTCCTATATTCTGGGCTTGGTCTTCAGCCAGTTCTTGCCACTGATTTCTTGGGACATCTGTTGGGCTTTGCAGAGTTCAGGGCTAGGCACAGAGACGGAAATGACTGTTCTGGTCCGAGCAATGCCCTGTGAGCAGGGACGGCAGTGAAGTGGGTTGGAACCTGGTTTAGGTGGTGAGGAAAGGTCCAGGCTCGGGGACCAAACAGAATTAGGACCGGGGCATGGATTTCTGACCTGGGAATGTGTGCGAGGCCAGCCCCAAACCCAGACCTTATACGTCCCTGCTCTGTGTGATGCATGTGAGTGTGCTCAGGAGCCCATGCAAGAATGAGATGAAAAATACTTGATGCTGCACACTCTTCCTCTCCTCTCATCTCCTTCTCCACTCCTGTCCGCTTTTTTGTCTCTTTCTCTGTCCCTTCCCTCCCTTCCTTCCTCTCCCTCTTGTGTTCCTCAAACTGGGTGTTACCAGTGCTATATCTTAGATGCTCTTCTACTGCCATGATTATAGATAGAGGGCTAGAGACTGCCACGCTGCGTTCCTGAGCTTGCGGGAAGGCTGTGTCTCCTCTCTGTCCTCTGAGCCCTCAGCTTAGCTGGGTGTTGTGGGACTTGGACACTCGTAGGAGGAGAGGATGGAGACAATGGGTCACAGGCCAACAGCGGGGCCACTGTGCTACCTGCCCAACAGAACCCTATTCTAGAGTGGTGTAAGCCAGGGGCCATGCCCACAGGTGGTAGAATGGGACTGAGGAAAGTGGCTGTGACCTGACCCATGACAAGACTTTGTTCTTGTACCTTTGGTAGAGCCCCACTGAGATTCCTTGAGTGTCTGGGTGTGTGCTCATGTGCATGTTTTCTTGTCTGCCCACGAGTCGGCCTGTGTGGGTCCTGGTGCATATGCACACACGTATGCCTGTGAGTCCTGTGGAGATGTGCTCATGTGCACACACATGCATGTATACATGCATGTACAGGAGTCCTATGCGGATAATGTGCATGTGTGCACACACATGCATGTGTACATGTGATTCCTGTGGGGGTAGTGTGCTCATATCACATATGTGCATGTATACATGTATGCATGTGAGCCGGCATGGGAAGAATGTGCTTGTGTGTGCACACGTGCACTGTACACGAATGCACGTGAGTCAGCGTGGGGATTACGTGCCTGTGTGTGCGGGCTCACAGACGGAAGACTTGGCTGGGAAACCCAAATCTCCCCCTCCCAGTCCTCAAGCCCGGCTCCCTGGGGCCTTGATGGAGGAGAACAGAGAGTCCCCAAATCCCGCTATCTGGGACGGCAGCTTCTGTTGGATCCCCCCCCTTCTTTCTTGACACAAATAGCCTGTGGAACAAAGGGAACTGGGGATTTGGATTATTTATACAGTCAACATTAAGCAAGTTGTGGTCTATTTAAATTCTTCTTTATTAGGCCGGGAAATTCCATGGCAAACACTCAGACAGCAAGGAAACCTCCAGCACAGCAGCTCCCAACTCCTGCCACTGCCATTTGGTTCCCCAGCTCCCCTCCCCTGCCCCCAACCCTCTGACCCCTGCCCTTCCATTTGAACTCCCTGATGTCATGCCCAGCCCCCTCTTCCCCCACCCGCATGCCCTCCCGATTCCCCGCCATGCTTCCCATCCATGGGCCCAAGTGTCCTTTCTCCAACCTCCCTTCTGTCTCCATTTCTCAAACCTCCTCCCCAGGGCCTCTGTCTCACATCTCTCTTCTCCTTCTTTGTCTTGGGAGCGGGGAGGTGGGTACCCTGCCTGGCATGCTAGTGTCGGTTCTGTAGGCACAGCATGGGGAGACAGGGAAGGAAAGTAGAGCTTGTGAGAAGATTGGGGAGGGGCAGGCTGTGGTCACCAGAATGCGATTCTTCAGGGTGCCCAGCAGGCTCTGAGGACTGGGCCTCTCTGAGATTGACTCTGCTGGACAGCTTGAGTGGGGAAAGAAAGGGCCCTGCCAACACTTGGGGCACCAGGGTGCTCCAAGCAGGCCCAATTTAGTGGTAACTCTACACAAGTTGACGGATGTTTCTGCCAAAGACGCCGGGACTTTGTTGCCCCCTGGGCTGACATTCGGGACTGCACGGCTTGGGGCTGTAGCAGAGGATTTTTCTGGGCCAGAGCGAAGGCGGTTCCAAGTGTTAGGTACCAGGGTGGGGGGTAGCCCTGGGGATTGGGGTAGGGTGAGAGGCAGATGAGGTGGACGAGTGGCAGGTTCCTGAGGCAGCAGGGCCAGGGGCTGCGTGGGGGGGCGGGCTGGATTTCTAGGAAGGGGTCTACAGGGTAGCCTGGTCCTGAGGTAGTTGCAGTCCCATTAGCTGTGCTCTTCAGGAGTTTTCCTACAAGGCTCCAGAGCCTAGGACTGGAGCTCCAGGCTGGATGATTCAGGGAGGCCAATCCTGACCCACATAGGACAGGGAGTCTCTTCTGCTGACAAAAAGTGACAAAAAGCTGACAAAAAGTGTCTTCTGGATGCCCCCAGAGGCAGATGTTTGTACACAGAAGTGCCCCAGCACAAGCTGGGCCTGTCCAGAGGGGCTCTTTGCTTGGGTGCCAAGGGGCCCTTCAAATTCTTCTCTGTGGAGCTGGGCCTGGCTGGAGCAGAAGAGGAGGGTCTGAGCATGGGAAAGCTCAGAGGCCTGCAAGGTTCCTCTGGAGGAGGCTGGGCGTCTCCGGGGTCTGGTCTCGTCTCCCTTGGGGAGGGTTCTCCATCCTGTCCCTGGGGATTGGCCACACCTCTCTTTAGCCCCAAGGGTGTGCCCAGAGACAAACTTGGCCAGGGGCAGAAGGAGAGCTTGAGAAGGGGAAGGAATGTGTGGAACAAGAAGCAGCCGAGCATCCAGTAGGCAGCCCCTCCCCTCCATTCCTGATCTTCAGCTTCCAGGCCTTCAGCTCCTGGGCCGTCTCCCATTGCTGCAGATACCTCTGTTGAAATCACTCTTTCCTTACTGATCTCTCCAACTAGACCTTGAACCTCCTGAGGACAGAGAGTACAGAGAATTTAGCTTGTAACTCAGGGCCTGGCACACAGTTGACAGCAGGAGCTTGGGCAGTTGTTGATGAGCTCAACTGAACTGCACTCTCCAGGGTACTGGCCTAGCCTACCTGTCTCCTTTCTGCCATAACCTCAGCTGTTACCCGTATGCCCGGCACCGGTCTCGGTTTTAATGAAGCCACAGTACCCATGGAGGGGGACAGACCCTGGAAATCCAGAAGTGTTGCTCTCTGCTTTGGGAGCCTGCTGGAAGCCTCTCCCTGGCCTTGGTCTATTCTGTTCTTCCTTGCCTGGTGGCCAGTGGCACATACGCCAAGGTCTGGGTCCCTATCTCCCTGCTACTCTGAAGGGGACATGTCTGAGAAGCTGGACAGGTTCTACTTAGTGAGTTGTGACTGAGACCTGAGCTGCTCCAGGCAAGCTGGAGGACATCTGTCCTACCCCAGGAGACAAACCCCTGAGGCTGCTTCCTTGAGGAGGAGCCCCCTGAAGTGAGGGTAACCCAGGAGACTGAGATGAGAAGCTGGCGGCAAAGGTGGACAGCTGGCTGGTGCAGAGTGGTGGCAGGAAGTCGCAACCATGGACCCTATCCACGGGAGGATCCTGTGCCCAGATGGGGAAGCCTTTGAGGAGAGGGAGCCCACTGAGGGCTTGAAGCTCATCTCAGAACTGTCCTGCTGGCAGGCTGTGGCGAGGGAAGAGACATGGGCCCCAGGGTTTTAGGAGGGCAGTCACCCAAGAAGGGGACTCCAGAGGTAAAGGCCACCACACCCTTGGCAATGTCAAGGCTTAGCTACTGCTTGAGTTGACATTGGCGATAGTGATTAGCAGTACCCCCTCACCAGGCAGGCACGGCAGGGGGAGAGAAGCTGCCCCTTCCGGATTTCCGGATTGTACTGTGACCAGCTCCGTCTCCAAACAGCAGCACAGCCTGGAGGGGAGAGGGCCCAAGAGTCCGCTGCCCATTATCACCTCGGTGCCGGCCCTGCCCTCTGGGCCTGTCCCTGCTGCCACCTCTGGGCCTGTGTTTCTGATTAGCGGGCCCAGCTGCGCAGCATTAGTTGCATTTTTCCAGGATGAATCTTGGTTGTGACTTCCTGCCACGGGTCTGAACCAGCTGCCTGCCGCCGGGTTCTCATCCCAGTCTCCTGGGCTACCCCAAACGCCCTCACTCCCAGGGGGCTCCTCCTGGAGGGCGCAGCCTCGGGGGCTTGTCTCCTGGGGTGGGACAGATGTCCCCAGTGTGCCTGGGGCACAGCCTCGGCTCCCCAGGCAGTCCATTCAGCTTCTCAGCCATGTCTCCTCAGAGTGGGTGACAGGGACCCAGACCGTGGCACGTGTGCCGCTGGTCACCGAGCAAGGACAGAGGAGGCTCCCAGGGAGGGGCTCAAGGCTGGCTCCCAAGGCAGAGGGCATCGCTTTCTGCTTTCCAGGTCTGTCCACCCTGTCATGGGCTTGGTTTTAATGAAGCCGTGAGCTCCAGCTGAAGTTGTGCCAGCCTCCCTCTCTTCAGTGCTCTTCTGGCAAACTACTCAGTGAGGACACCAACACAATAGATTCACATTCACCTGAGAGGTAGTGAGCTCCCTGCCCATAGGCCAGCTGTGATCTTTCACAGTCACAATGACCTCTAAATCTCAAATGCTTCTTCCTGTGTCCCTGTAGATGGGTATGGCTGGGGAGTTCTTGACAATTTTTGGAGGAGCAAACTGAGGCTAGAGTGAATAAGTGCTGGAGTCCAGGCTAGAACCCAGATATGAGGCCCACTTAGTCCACTGTGGGTTTGATTCAACATGCCTCCCCTTTGAACCCAACCAGACTCCGAGAGTCTATAATCCCAGACCCCAGCCCAGCGACTGGTGTTTGCTCAAGCCTCTCTCTCTGTCTCCCAGCTTCCTGGCCAACACCTCCAGAAGATATGATGGCACTATTCCAGGCAGCTCTGATTATGACTGTCCCTTCCTCGCCCCAACAACCTGCCCTCAGCTAGCCTTTGGTCTATGCTAGGGTCTATAATCTGGGACCAGTCTCTGAAAAGTAAAGCCCTAAGAGGAATTATGAGGCCGTCAGCAACCTGAGCTGGGTTCTGCGTCCCCAATGCCCAGGGCAGGCCTGGCATAGAGGAGAACACAGGCAGGCGAGTGGGATCTGCAGCTGGAAGAAATCAAGCAGTAAGTGCCACAGAGAAGGGGCTGTAGTTGGCTCTGGGGACCCCAGGCAGTTGGGGAGACTTGCTCATTCCTCTCCCCGGAGAGAGAACGCCTAGGCGCCAGCGGCATCTGGCTCTTGAAAATGCTGAACAGAGAAATGCTGGCAGTAGTGCCAGGTGCCAGACATTCAGGGTGGGATACCGCTCTGCTGTGGCCGTAGGGTCCTGCTGAGATGGGACCAGATGCTGCGAGGAGCCTTGGGCTGCCATGGACGGCTGTGGCTGGGACCACTGCAGGATGCAGTTTCCTACCCCATAACCCATCCCGAATCTCCAGTCAGAAGCTGGGCTCCTGAGTATGGGCACACAAGCTCTCTCAAATGCCCTCAGAGAGTTTCCTGGCTCAGTGGAGGGGATGGCAAGGGGCAGGGGACAAAGACCCCGTCTGGGGAAGCCTCTGTCCCAGTGGAGGAGATGCTGTCCCTGCCCTCAGAGAGGCTCTCTTCGGTTTATGATGCATTGACATATCCTAACTCTAGTCTTCTTTGCTCTGGAACCAATGGTTTTATGCCTTTAGTTCTTTAGTTATTTTAGGCAAATGTGAGCTGTCTCTCAGTTATCTGCAAGGACTTGCCAACAGCTACATTTGGCTAGACTGAAAGTATGAATGAAACTGGTGTTTGTCCCTCAGGGTCTCAGCTGGTTTTAGCCTTCACTGTCTCCTGGATGGCTAGTGGAAGTGTTATGTGTGCGGTCAGCTAATGGGGACACAGTGTTGGTTTGCCTGGGCCATGTCAACAAGATCTTGTAGCCGGAGGGACCCATGACAACCTTCTGCATGATGAAGAAACTCCCCTGTTGAAAGAAACACTTCCAGCCTTCATCACATACCTGCCATGACAGAGAGGTCACTGCCTGTTAATTGATTGTAGGTTCTGTCATCTGCTCTAGGGCCACAGTTCAGGCCAAGGGTCACTGCAGGCTGTCCTTCAGGGACAGCTGTCCCGGGGTCCCCCTGGTGGTCACTATGCAGCTGTGCTGTTCTGTCCAGGGGTTCTCTTGTAGTCCTCAAATGGACAAAGGGAGTGTCTTCCCTTGTCAGGGGCACCCTAGTGCCAGCCCCGTGACTAGAAAAGGCCTCCAGTGTTAGAGATTTGTTTTGCCACCCACCAGGTATAGGATCAAGGGTCTAGGTCAAGGCCCACTATATTTTCCCTGCAGTGACCCCTTCTTGAACATCCTTACCCCACCCTGCCAAGTCCTGGCACACACAGTGACAGACTGCATAAAGTATAGGATATTCCTGAAACTCTGTGCTGAAATGCCCACTTTATCATCAAGATTCAGGAAAGACTGGGGGCAGACAAGGCGATATCTTCATTGCCTGTCATTAGGCTGAGGCCCCTGCCAC
Source organism: Carlito syrichta (assembly GCF_000164805.1). Lineage (NCBI taxonomy): Eukaryota > Metazoa > Chordata > Mammalia > Primates > Tarsiidae > Carlito > Carlito syrichta. The sequence goes on from NW_007036708.1 coordinate 344,233, forward strand.
CATGCAACCAGGTGGCCCAGGCTAGGAGCAAACCTGGTTTGGACTGAAGTGTCCCGGTCCCTGTCAGTCCACAGGAGATGAGGAGAGGAGCCCTTTATCATGACTGAGAGACGAGGAGAAGGGGTACAACTCCTGTTGTGTCTTGGTTTGGAATACAACAGTCTGCCTGAGCCTCTGTGATGGGGGCTATGAAAGAGGACAGTCCATCTTTTCTATGGCCAGCCATATCACCGTAACCCCCTTCACCACCTTTCCAGCTGAAGCCTTTCAAAGCCATGTCTTGGGAGGAGGCGCAGGAGAGGGCCCTAGGCTGTGACTTGAAATGAGAATCACTAAAGTGTGGGAGAAAATGGAAGGGAAGCGAGGAGTCAGTAGGACTGAGCCAGCCCTTCGGTCATGGGCCCAGGGCATTCTAGCCTCCTTCAGTCTGAGACCCCCCACTCAAATCTTGCATCCTGTCCCACCAGAGACAACTGGGAATGTGGGCTTATCACATGGCACCTGCAGGTAATTACTCTGTTGATTCAGTTTGGGCTTTTCATCCTTAAGTAGCTCCATAGTGGAAGTCTCTGGGCCTACTTGACGCAGCCCCCAGCCTGAGCTGAAACCTATGCTTCCAAGTCCTTCCTGTAGCTCTTGGGATTTCCTCTTCAGCCCTCTGGCAAATAACTATTCCAACAAAAACCTTCACAGCTCCCCCAAGAAATTGCCATAATTTATAGGCTCAAGGCAGTTCAAATCCATATGGAGAAAAGTAACATTCCTCCCCAAGAAGCAGCACAGTCAGTTGAGGGGGAGAGAGAGAGAGAGAGAGAGAGAGAGATTCTGCTAAAATGTATACCTATTTACTAAAAGAACTGAGGACTGAGGAAAGGTGGAAAGTGAGACGACAGCATTCTCACAGCTGTCAGTCTAAGGGTGATCCGTTGTCTCCAAGGACAGAGGATGTCTTAGAACAAAGGATGGCTGCTTGTTTTTATTTGTTCGAATGGTGGTTTTCCTAGAACAAAGGGACAATTTTGTTTTTCTCAAAGTAAATTCAAGTCATCTCATTTAGAGGAGCCCAGAAAGGTTTGCAACTTTTAAGTGAGTTTTTTCCACATCTGATTCCATTCTATAATTTACTTTTTGCAATAAGTCCCAGGGAAATTAGACGTTATCATTCCTATTTTATGAATGGAGAAACTGAGGTTCAGGACTGTGAAGACATTTCTCCTCTGATAAGGTAACAAGAGAAGGCAGGGCACAGAACTAGGGCTGCTGCCCGCAATAGCCCACGTTGGAGGGGGCAAGCAGAGCCCGGAATTTAGAGGCTATCAAGTCAAAAAAAATGCACCTTCCAGAGGCTGAGAAGGCCAAGGAGTGCCGGAATGGGAGGGGTTAAGAGCCATATTGTGGAGGCAGAGTCATTCCAACACCACCCCCTCCCCCTTTTCTCTTCCTTTTCCACTGAGTTGACCTTTAAATTATGGCATCAGCTGCCGTGCCAGACACGCTGCGATTTCCCCTCACTCCATCTGCCCAGCCTTCCCACTGGCGCAGTTTCTAGCTTGCTGCCTCTCCCTCCCTCCTTCCCGCTCTCTCCTGTTTCCCCGGCCCAGTCAGCTGCCACCCTCTGAATCCATTCACAAAATCCCAGCCCTGCCGCCCGCTAGGCTGCAGGTGGCATTGGGTGTCGCTGGCATTCCCACAGGGCCGAGTCTGCCCACCTCCGTGTTCGGCTCTGGGCCTCTGTGGTCAGGAAATCGCTTCTGCTCCGTCCCACTCCCGCCTCCCCATGGGCTGGCCTGCAAACCTTCACACCAGCCACCACTGCCCCATCCAGGCCCTTTCTGCTCCCATCTGCCTCTAGTCTCACCCCTCCTCAAAGCCTTCAGGGGGATGCACCCTCTGCTTAATGTTCATTTGCATTTGGCCCAAGGCCTAAACTATATTTTTTTGCCACGACTGTAGAATATAGCAGACATTAAATCTTATCGGTTTAATTTTCTTCCAGATAATAGTACAGGCTTTGATTTTTTTAAAAAACTATGGAAAAAGTGTCAAAGAAAAGTGGAACATTAATCAAGGGACTTTGATGAAAGGAATGAAAGTGTTTTCCTAAGAGCCCAACATGTGGTGCAGCTGCTGGTGGATATTTAAATGACATTTTTCATATGTTGCTGTAAAAAAAATTCTCTTTGAGTCGATTCTGGAAATATATTCCAATTTGCTACAATGCCAGTGGTTTTAAAATTATTTAGAAATAAAATGTGTTTATGATTTCTGCTCTACTTTGTATATTTGTCTGTTTCAGGCCTGTTTCCTTTGAGGAGGGCCTAGCCTGTCTCCCCTAGAAGGTGCCGGACTCTTTAGGACAGGAACCGCCAGACTAGGGTTCCCCAAAGATGGGAACCAGGTCTTCTTCCTCTGTGGCCTTTGGCTCAAAACATCACTCTGTCCCTGAGGTTTAAACTGCAGCAGGAGAGACTCAGGTGAGAAAGAAAGAGAAGGTGATGGGGAATGTCATTGTGTATTAGGAAGTTCTGGGGAAAGCTTTTTAAAAGCGTGATTTTTCCTGTAAATGAGAAGGGAATGGATTCGTTAAACCCCCAGGCTTCCTTATAAGCCTGAGCCTCAGGTTGTGAGATCCAGAGGCCCAAACCCTGTCTTCCAGCCTCCGGTGTGCCTGGCTCATCACAGCAGGGAGGGGACCCTCTTCCCCCCCAGAGCCCTCCCCTACCAAATGAATTACATTTGGACTGGCGAGACCTGAGTTTTAGCCTCATTGTTGGAGCCAACTGGCCTGGGAAATCTTTGAGATTGTGCCCTTTCCAGCCGCCCTCCCTGGGATCCCTTCCTAAGATCCTTCAGCGTTTTCCTGTCCTCTGAAGCACTGACTTCTCCCCTCTCAATCCTGCCATCCTTGGGAACTCTGCCAGGCCTAATATCAGGGGAAGGAGGGAGACTTCTGAGAGGCCCCTTTGGAGTGTGCAGTGAGGCCATCTGCCCTGGGCTCTCTGGCTGCAGCAGTGAGAGAAATTGGGTTGATTTCAGAGCGGAAGAGGCCTCACAGACACTCCCCAGGGCCCAGGAGGCAGATGTCCAGTGGGCTCGCCGTCCTTCCCCAGGCTGCAGCGACCCTGGGGAAGATAAACTGAGGCCTGAAATGCCTCCCCAGTCTGACCCTGGGCCCTACATTGGCAGTCAGTTCTGTCCTCACTGACCAGTGGGGGGCACACTCTCCCTAGTTTTTCTATCTCCACTGTGCTCATCATTTGGACCTGAAGGGATGAACAGAGGTGCTGTGTCTCCTTCCCTGCCTGGGGCTCCCCGGGCTTCTGATGGCTGGGAGGAGCCCTGCTCCGGCACAGTCTGTCCAAGGCATCTCCAGACTCTGGGCTGTTCCCTTCTCCTGTCCTGGACTCTCCAACTTCTCCTTTCCCCTCACCCCACGTGTCCTTACTGTGTCTTCCCTAGAGGAGACCTTTCATGGGCAGTGTGTGGTTTGGAGGAAGGAAAACACCTGCCCAGACTCAAGCTCAAGCCCTCCCTCCTCTCAGAGCTGCCTCCGCTTTCTCATTCTGATCTCATCTTCCCTTCTGCCTACCCCACCTGCTCAGTTCCACACTGTCCCCCAAGTGTCTAGCCTCTGGGTCTCTGCCCCTGTGAAATACCTTCTCATAGGCCCAGGGGAGGCCTCGCTTTCTCTCTAGGGTTTTCCCTAACACCACAGGACTCACTGGCTGAAGCTTGGGAAAGAGCAGGTCTGGTAGGGTTTTGCCTCACCAGTTGCCCAGCTCTGTTGCTTTTGTCTTACATTCTTGCTGGTCTGTGAGCCTCTGAGGCAGGACAATAGGGAGGGGGCATGCTTTGTTTTTTCCATGACACTATTTGGTGCAGATGGGGCTCAGAGGAGGTGCGCCCGGAGGGGTTTGGAGCAGCCTCTTGGAGAAAGCATACGGTTCTCCTGGAGCCGGAGTCCCACAGCTGCTTGAAGTAATCCAGTTGATCATGGCCATTCTCTTGCCTGAAAGAACTTAGGAGTGAGACATGAAGGAAGTCTGTTGGAGACTCTGAAGTCACTGCTTCAGAGGACAGGAGCTTGGAAAGCCCTGAAGAATGTTTCCTCACACCAAAGACAGAGACACAGGGAGGTGGGTCCTTTGCCTTCCTCTGGCATATCTGTGCCCAGATGAGATGCTAGGAATTCCTTCAGCAGCTGAGGGTGAAGCTGTGGCACAGAGGAGGAAGAGGCCAGAGCACCTCAGAAACGTGGAGCAGGATCCCTGATGAACCTTCTTAGAATACGAGAGGATTCATTTCTCTCATCATGTAGTCTGGCTGGAGACGGGATGTCATGTTATTAACAGCCATAAACCAGCCCACCTGCATGGGAGAGTTGAGTGGTACCTGGAGACACACCCACTGCTGATACTGAACTAGGGCTACCTGACACCAGAGACCTTCCCAAAGGAGGAAGGGAGTCTGAGCTTTGTCTAAGACCACCTCTGAGATTAAATGGGGAGAGCCAGGCCTGCCTCATTGGGCCATTTCGAGCTCTCTCTAGGGTATCACACATAATATAAAGGCTCATTGGTTGGTCCTTCCCTTCCTCTTTCCCCTGCTGTCTTGCTTGCAAACACAAAGTCTTCGTAGGTCTTTGTTGCATGCTGAAGGTAGCCATTAGGCAGGAACAGAACTCAAGTGGAAGAATCCTAGCATCTTCCCTTGATAGCAAACCAATCAGATCCTAGGGGCTTTCAACAGGGAAAGAACATTGCAGAGTCTCATCATGTCTTGAGCACTGAATTGTATGACTCAGCACGATTAGGTACTGGACTTCATTGCACAGTGGACCAGAGAACATAAGAGTTGCCCCTTGCAGAGATGTTGCATGGCCTTAGGGATACATCCTGGAAGTCTAACCCTTACCCCAGCAGTAGTCTTTGAGAACACTGGAAACCATGGGCCTGGCCATGCCTGGGAAGAGCATTCCAAACTGGGCAAAGAACAGAACTCAGCCCCACCTGACCAGTGCTCTTGGACCTTTGTGTGTTAAGTAGAACCCAAGGATAACAAGAGCTGCAAAAAGTTGGCTAAGCCCTGTGCCCTGGTGTTGAGGGTATTGCTGTGCCCCTGCAAGCCAGAGCCAATGAACTTAGCATGGTAGTGGGTTCCAACATTCACTATGAACTGGCAGGTAGAAACAGGCTTGAGCTACAACCAGAAAAGTTGCAAGAAGACTTCCTCAGAAAGCATTTGGGCCAGTGCTAGAAATAGGAAACCAGTAACATTTTCTCTGCTTCTGTTTTATACTCATATCTTTAAAGGCAAGAAAGCTACTCAGGAGACAGGGTTGAAGTCAGTACTGTCCTGAGTTAGAGGCTAGGTCTAGGTTACCTACCACTCTTCTCTAGGCTGGAGTGGGACATATGTATTCAGGCTTAGTCCTGAAACAGGAGGACTGAGGCATTGTATGGCCTGTCTCTGGTTTGCTAGGAATTTCAGGAAACCCAAACACAAAGTTATTGGGGTGGGTGAGGCTTTACATTTCTCCAAATGAAAATATTTTTACACTGTATAAATTCCTTTGTGGGATTACTTGCTAACATTTTTCTATCTCCCAACATGTTGAAGATTAAGTCATCCAGTTCCATGTACAGAAGGAAAAAAAGGGGCCTTAATTTGATGAATACAACTTAATCTCTGGCAAGAAAAGCTGAGAGGAGAATGGTGATGAGCTCTTTGATGAGTGCTGGCCCTGGAAAGGAGTGAGGAGAGGGAAGTTAAGATACAGTGGGTGGAAAGACTGTTGTGGAAAGGGAGACCATCAGATAAAAGAGGAATAGCGTCCACCTAAGCCCCATGGCTGAGGCTGTGTTCTCATGACCAACCTCTGTCATCCTTGGTCAGATTTTTAGGGGAAATCCCATATTTCCTACCCTTGTCATAGCCTGATGAAAGAGTCTAAGTCCTCATCATCAGGGAGCTGCCACCTGATATGCAGGTGATCTCTGGACATGAGACGTCTCACGCCCATTAACTCGATATAAGGCAGAGACATAAGTGTAAGGAAGTAGTTCTAATACTCAGCAAACCTAAGAATCTTGGGACCTACATCAGAACACTTGTGACAGGACAAAGAACAATAATGAAGTCTTTTTCCCAGGGAGCTGGAATAACCGAGGCATGAATTTCTGGACACTTGTCCCCAAGCCCTGGCCTCTTAGACATGGGTTTCTAGCTTTTTAGGGGAGGAGGTCCTCCCATCCCCATCCCAGGAACAACACAAAATTGAAATTCTAGAGCCTTCTCTTGCTAACGGCATAGCTACTTAGTTCTCTGATGTCCTTGGTTTCTTTCCAAGACATCCCTGGTTGTAAACTGCTTGAAGATGATTCTTTGGTTTCCCCCAAAGTAGAGGCTAAGGTGCCTTATTCAGGAGGTGCAAACCCAGAGCAGCAAGAGTGAGTCAAGGAAGAAGTGAAGCAACAAAGGATAAGAAACAATGCAAGATGATATGTTATTACACTGACTATTGCTTCCTGACAGGTTGCAAAGAGACACCACTGACCAAGATGTAGATGTCTCCCATCAGCGAGGCAGGACATCCCTAGACAAGCTGGACAGAAAAAGCGAGGCTTGGAATAGTTCATGAGAAGGGCAAGGAGAGAGAATTTTACCTAAAATTATCTTCCATATTCTGTCTTTCAAAATCCATCTTAAAGGGAGCCGATTAACATGAACTTGATGGCATCCTTCAGTCCCTTCAGCAGTGGCTTAGGAAGCTAATCTCATATTGTGCATATTGCTACTTCTTCCAAATCCAAAAATGCAATAGGAGTCTGGTATTCTGTCAGGACAGCGGAGCAGCCTCGGATGTCAGAACCACAAAGGTTTGCAAGGAGTCAGTTGACTGTGGGAGTGCTGAGGAGGAGCAAGTGGCTGAGGATTCCAGAGAATCTGAAGAGGTATATGGGATGTGACCAGTAGAAATGGAGAGGGTTCCTGGAAGATGAGGATGAGAATAAGAGATCTCTGCAGATAGGCAATGTCCTTAGAGATCATGGGAAGTCAGGGAAGAAGAAACTCTAGGAGAGAAAAGACGAAGGTGGAAAGTTGAGGGTTTCCTGGAAGTTGAAATAAGCAAAGTAGAAAGACTCAGTGACTCTGGATAGGAAGTTACTCCATTCTGAAATCTACTTCAAGGACATGCTTCTAGAAAATAAGGCATATTAAATTAGAAACTTCTCAGCCAGTGTATACTCTTGATTGTAAAAAATGGGTCTGTTTTTTTCTTTGTCCATCTGTGTGGCATATTGTAAATTGTCCATAAATTCTTCTTCTCTCAGAATCCTTGGCCTTCTTCTCTCAGAATCCTTGACATTGTAATTTTTCCTATGATGAGATGAAGTCTATTTCCCTACCTTTTGAATCTGGGGTTCCCACGTGACTTACTTTAGACAATGGGACATCAGCAAACATGATGCAAGTGGAGACTTGGAAAGTCCCCTTGTGCTTTAGGGCCTGCTCTTTTGCTAAGTTTAGAGCCTGAGTCCTCTGTGATTGAGCCTCAGCTAGCCTGCTGGAGGATGAGAGACCACATAAAGGAAAACCGAGGTGTCCATCAGAAATGAGCCAGGGTATTCTTGTTTATCCAGTTGATAGCTATCTATCCGCTGACAAGACACATGAAGAAGCCCAATGGAGATCAGCTGAGCTGATCAGAAGATCAGAAGAACTTCCCAGTTGACCCAAGAATCATGCACTAAATAAAATGGTGGTCGTTTCAAGACACTAAGCTTTGGGGTTGCTTTTATGCAACAAAATCTGATTAATTCAACCTGAATAATTCATTGTGTGTTGAACTCATGGATTGTGTTTAGTAGAGAATTTCAGAACAAAGCTGAATTTCATAGATTCCACCACAGAGAAAGACAACTGAATAAAGAGATAATTGGCAACAGCGACGATGATAATGGGTGATAGTAATGGGTGCTGATACTAGTGATGGTATTGATAATAGCGGTGGTGATGGTGGTGATGGCGGTGTGTGATGACATTTGTGAAGGTAATGGTGACAGACGCTAGAGATGGTTGGTGATAATAGTGACAAAATTTGTGTGAGATGGTGACTGAATAATGATCATGGTGTTGATGATGATACCAGTGGTAAGGGTGACAATGAAAGTTGATGATGGGGTGGCAACAACAGTGATCATAACTGGGGATGGTTGTGGTGGTAGTGGTGGTACTGACTCTTGGTGATGGTGATGATGATCATGATGGAGATGATGGAGATAGTGAGCAAGATGGCAGTCATGATGAGACTGATGATGATGATTGGATGGTGGTGATATTAGTAATGATTGTGAAGATCCTGGTGATGGTAGAGATTATCACGGTGATGAAGCTGATGGTTTTGGTGGCAATAAGTTGATATATCCAGATCCTTATGGTGAGCATGCCCCTTGGCCTGGAACTCTCTTTCCCATTTTACCTAACACTAGACCTAGCTCCCAAGGAAAAAGCAAATTATTCTATGAGCTGAGAAGATTGGAACTCCTGGCTCCAATTCCTTTCTTGACAAAAACTGATGAACCAGAGCCGGGATAGAAGGCGAAGAATGCAGGGCCTGTGCTATTAGCTCTGATTACCTCTTTGAAGGCAGAATGAGAGAAAAGGGATGTCGCGGCACACAGCAAGACTGCCAGCTGGAGAATAAAGGAAAAGGCAAGACTCATACCCTTCCAGCCAGGAGCCGCAGATCTGGGTCCCAAGAAGCTCTAAGAACTTGTTCCCTCTGTTTTAGAGAAAACTCTCATACAGGAAGAGAGACATGGATAGTGAGTATGTCCATGGCCTCATATGGGCCACTATGGCAATATTGGGGGAATGCCTCTAGGGAACAAAGGCTCAGGCTTAATGGGGCTGCCACTCAAGGTGGGAGGAGCCCACCATGGCTTGCTCAGCCCCAGCCACTCTCAGAGTGAGCCACAGAGTGTCTTGTGGGTTGGAGAATGGGAGAGAGTGAAGCGAGAGGCTGACGACAGGCTGCTGGCTTGGGGGACAGTGTGATCTACGGGGCCACGTGGAGGTCAGCCGTGGGGAGGACAGGGCGGACCAGAGCTATCCCAGCTGCAATGCAGCTGTTCACTGACCGGTCATCCAGACCTTGCTGAGAACTGGGAATGCTATAATGGTTTTATCACCCAGCACAAGTCTTCCTTCTGTCGGCTAGATGCAGTTTTTGCTTCTCCGCTCATCCACAAGACCTTGCTCTGGTGCCGTTATCACCAACTATGCTCCTCCCTGGCTGAATGGGATGACTCGCCCACCACCATCATTAAATACAGAAGCATAACCAGTGCAGTATGCAGGGCTAGGAATGTCATGTTGACATGGCAGAACTCCCTCTTCAAACATGATTCTGGGCAAGGTCCATGATAGGTGTTGGCAAAAGTAGGGAGAGAGTAGGGGAGTGTGAATCACTGACTGGATAAGAAACTAAGTGACCAGAGCTTGTGGAAGGCCTGAGATGTCTGCAGAACCAGACTAGGAAATAAAACTTTGAAAGATGTTGCAAAGACCCTTTGGGGAAGACAGAACACAGATTCTTGAGCCCCAGTTGGCTCTTTAGAAAGCTGTAGAGTGTCTGGACATGGGTCAATGTCTTTGGCTGGCTTGAAAATGAGTTCTTTTCCATACCTGGCTTGAAAATGAGTTCTTTTCCGTTCCATTCCATCAGGGCAGGTCATGCAAAAAGGCGCTTGCTCCTATAGGTGGACTGGAACTGACATGCACCAGGCCAGACTCCATTCATGAAGTCCTGTTTCTGCTGTGGGGCTGCATCCTCCCAAAAGGCACCACACAGGCTAGTGGAAGTCTTGACCTAAATGTACCTGGAGTGTCTTCTCCAACCCAGGTTAACTTCATCTTTGCTGCTCCAATATGGCCTGCAAGCTTTGGCCAGTCCATCAGAAGGGGCAATGGGACAGTGGCATCCGAGCTCTTCCCCCATGAAGGCTTGGAGTTAGTTGAGTCAACCCATTATCTACAGCCAATATAGACAGGGTTCCTGCTCTCAAGGTACATATGGTAGTCAAGGGAAGGGACCATGCTTACATAAATGATTGCTTATCATATTGCTAAAGGGAATGGTGAGAGCATATAACCTGCACTCATTTTGTCTGAAAGCCAGGGGAGATGTCTTTTTCTGGGGAAGTGACACATGTGAATGAAGTGTCAGAGCAAGAAGAAGAGAGCAGGAATGGGGAAAGTGTGATAGGCAAGGGAACAACATGTGCAAAGATCGTCAGGAAGGGATGTGGAGGGTCCTGAAAACCAAAGTGGTAGGATGCGCAGCTCAAGACAATACGGGAGGGCATTCAGGGGCCAGATAGTGCAGAATTTAGTATGTCATGAAGGATGCTGACATTTGCCCCAAGAACCTTGAAAAACCTTGAAAGGATTTTAAGCAGGACAGAGACATTCGCAGATGTGTGCTCTGAAAAGTCTCCCTGACTACTGAGCAGGAATGATTTGGGGACAGGGAGTGGGAGGTTGGTGGACAATGGCTTCATTAAAAGTCTGAAGTGCAGAGAGGCAGGTGCCTGCTGGAATTCCGTCCAACTCTAAGGGTGCTCTTGGGATTCAGTCTCCACTCTGCACATGAAGTTTCATGACCCACCCAGACCTGGCTGGACTGACCTTTTCCTTGGTCAGACTTCTTCTTGGGCTGAAGCCTTGACCCTACTTTTTATCATTTAAAAAATGAAGAAAGAAGATAGAAGGAGCCCAGCACTTTGTACACTGAAGAGACTTGTACGTTGCAGGGTCCAAACAAAGGAACAGCAGAGAAACAGAGAGAGAGTTGGTGAGAAACAGCAGAAGAGATGCCCTATTGTTCTGCAATTTAATGATGTTCTATATTGGTTAGGGGAGTAGAGACACAAGTCAGTATAAGAAGGGGAAAAAGAAGGAGAAAGGGAACACTTTAATTAAGAGCTAACCCAGACAAAGTTTCCCCAAAGGCCCTTGTCTTTACCTGCCTTTACCACCCTTTCTAGAGCACCTCCTCAGGCCACCCAGTGCCAGTCACTCTGCCCTCTCACTCAGCTTAGGCTCCCAGAGGTCCCTGCTCCTCTACCCACCGTTTCTCCTAAACTCTCCTAAGGTCCTGGTCTCACCAGGGTTGCAAAAACTCCAGAGTGTATGTGAGGCTGAGTTCCAGCCTTTGCAGAGAGGCTTGCATTAAAAAAAAAATTTTTTTTTCAAGCAAATTCACAATAGGCACATCTTTAGGCAACTGGGGAAAGGGAAGGAAAAAATCAGGGGGTAGGAAGGTGGATGTTTGGGACTCTGGTCACTTTGGGGATCACCTTCTCCACAGCACCTGGTCACATGAGCCTCGGTTTCCTCCCATGTGACCCTCGATGCCTCCCAGTGAGCTCCAGGGCTTCCTCTCCAGAGTCAATGGTCACCATATCGAAAGGAGGGGGCAGCAGGGAGGGTGGGAGCAGAGGGCATTAGGACTGTGTTGGTGGTTCTGGAGTCAACATCTGCCTGGGACCCCCCTTGCAATCCCTTGTTGCTCCTCTTTGGACCCAACTATATCCAGATAGACAGGCCATGACTCAGCACACAGAATTTTAGAAGCCCACATGGGCTCCAGGAATGAGAATGTGAGAGAAGTGACTTTCACACTTTAGAGAGACTCAGGGTGCTGTTGGGAATCTCAGTGAGGATCAGGGAAGAGAGAGCTACGCAGTAGCAGAGTTATCAGAGGGGCCTAAGAGAGAACACAGCTATAGCTCTCTGGAAGGGATAGTGTTGGAATAAATGAGGCTGGTGTTGAGAGTTCAGTGGAGGACGGGGTGAATGACAGAGGACATTGTAAACACTACATCACCCTCCATAACATTGGCGTCAATAGGGCTGACATCTTGGGCCTTGACACTCTTGAGGATAGTCTAAGTTCTAATGGGGGAAGAAGTTGGACTAACCCCAAGGGCACTCCAAGTCAGAGGGACAGAGAAGTGGTCCCAGGGTGAAAGCAGGACTCTAAGGGCTCATGACTGGAGAGCCCTTTCTGATGGCAGAAGAGTTTCCGAAGCAGTGGATTCTGGGAAGCTAGCCCTTTCTCACCAAAGGTGAACTCTGAGTAGACTAGGTCTCAGATACCTGGTCCCTCAAATGTCTCATATCCCACACTTGAGAGTTAGTTAAATGAGCCTAGGGTCATTGTGAGGGGACAGTTGGGGTCAAGTGAAAACAGAGTTAGGGATCAATCTGTGTTTAGTACAGGGAAGTCTAAGCCAGGCTTAGGGGACAGCCCAAGGGGTAGTTGGTCTTTGACTAGACTATGGTCTAAATTGGGGCCTGGTTTATGGGTCTGCCTGTGCTGGGGTGAAAGGAACAGTGCAGAGGTCATACCTTTAAATGGAGGGGAGACAATTTGGTGCTTCAGCTTCATAGGACTTTTCTTTTTTCTTTTTTTTTAGAGTTGGAGTCTCACTCTGTCGCCCAGACTGGAGTGTAGTGGTCGCTCCCGGCCACTGCAGCCTCGACCTGCTGGGCTCCAGCAATCCTTCTGCCTCAGCCTTCTGAGCAGTCAGAATTACAGGAACGCGCTACCATGCCTGGCTGATTTTTTGATTTATTGTAGAGATGAGGTCTTGCCTGCCCAGGCAGGTCTCAAACCCGTGGGCTCAGGCAATTCACTCACCTCAGTCTCCCAAAGCGCGGGATTACAAACTAAGCCACCGAGGCTGGCTTTCATGGGACTTTTCTAAACTCCCTGGGCCAGAAGGCTAATATTCAGGGACAGGGAAGAGGGCAACATGACAGGAGGAGCCTCCTGGGTGAGAGCGGGTGCTTGGATCCCAACAAGGAAGAAGAGAATGAGATTGCCTTGGGAGGAGTTGGAAGGAAGGGTTGTAGAGATTTGAGCCAGGATTCCTGCAAGCAACTGAGAACCAGAAGGTTTGAGAGGTGGTGGGAGGTAAGAGTGGGGGAAGGAGCTTGGCTGTTTCTGGGAGCCCAGACCACTTTGGTGGTCTCCTTGTCACTCCCCCAGAGTTCTGCCTGGAATGCAGTGGGGGAACACAAGGTTCTGGCCTTCCCTAGAGTTGGAGTCCAGGGATAAGAGATATCTGCCTCCTTGTGCTCTGGGTGGTGACGGCGGGAAATGGCCTTGAGTCTGGACCCCATGGGAAGCCAGCAAGTGAAAGGAGGTGCTAAGGAAGCAGAGTGAGGCAGGGTAGTGGAGCTAGGGATGTACAGATGACGGAGGCTGAAAAAACCCACTTCCTTGACAACATTCCTTAGGTTTGGGGGAGTTGGGTCCATCCAGGCCTCCCCTACCCTTGACAGCCCCCTGGACAGTGGTGAGCCCTGAGCACACACACCTCAGGCTGGGAAGACAGATCCACCAGATGGAGCCTGATGAGCGTCATATGGCTGGCAAGTCTGTAACCTGCAGGATCGGGGACCATCCTTAAGGCTGTGGTGGGCATTGAGGACCTAGGAAGAGAAGCAGAAGCCAGAGGATCCAGTCAAGGACTAGGGGGCTACAAGATTCGGGCTGGTAGAAGGAGGTGGAGCTCTGTGTGATGGAGAAACAGGGAAGCTGCAATATGTGGCGAGGGCCCTTTCTGATAGATGCCTCAAAGGGGCAACTATCCCTTGAGCTGTCCTCTAAGCCTGTTATATTGGGTTCAGGCTTCTGCACATTCATTCGTTCATTTATTTATTCAACAAATATTGAACATCTCCCTTGTGTCAGCATTGTTCAAGGGCCTTGGGGTATGTCAGTGAACAAGAGACACCAAAGTCCTGCTAGCCTGGGGTTCACATTCTAGTGAGAGCCCAGGTTATCAGGAGGAACAGCAGGTGGGAGGCATTGGGGAATCTGGGAGCAGCGAGGGGACCCCTGACCATAGAGCTAGGGACTGGGCAGAGCATGGGCCTCTAGGAGAGACCAAGAGTGAGGCTCTGGCCTGAGCTTCAAAATGATAGTAAGAGGATCTCACGGCAGAGCTTCTGACTCAGGAATCAGGTTTGGTGGATACTGGGTCTCACGTACACAGTACTACCATTTGGCAGCTGTGGTCCACGCTGCCAGAGGATGGGCCGCACACTGTCCATGCCTCTTCTTTCTCTGGCTCACCCAAGGGGCATAACAGAGGGGAGCATACTACAGACTATAGACTGTGTGTAGAGCGGTCCTGCTCTGCCTGGAGTGTGGGCTGGCTGCCTGATCCAGGGGCTCAGTCTTCCCATCTCTGCATGGGTTGCCTGATCTTAGGCTGATGAAAAAGTCAACACATTCAGCAGATCCTGCTCGAGAGAACTTTCTCCTGGAATACTTTAAATTGCTTTATTTTGCTTCCTGGGTGCCCTGTCAGCTAGAGTTTCTTGTTAGGCCCACCAATGTACCTGTAAGGGGCGGTTCAGGACTTGTCTCCCTGTTCTACCACTGGGCACACTGAGTCCTTGACCAGTCAGGGTAAGCCCCATGCTATACAGAGAGCTGCTGGTCAAGTTAGGCCTACTTGTCTGCTCTGCAGAGTCCATGGTGGCACCTCTCACTCTGCTGGGACCCACACCAGGGGTCTAGGGTGGAGATCATCTTAGACTCTCTCTCAAAGGGACAGAGAGGCAAAGAGGAGGAGGTGGGGCTAGAGACCTGTGTCTCAAGGGAGTTTCTTTGGGGGACCCTAAGTGTACAGTATGTAGGAAGAAGGAGAATAAGTAAGAAAAGCCCACGTGTTCCCCTCGCCTTCTCTTCCCCTGGTTCCTGGGGGCTGTGCTGAGCTGAGAATGAGGCCAGGGCTCCGGGCTGCATGGCAGCAGCCACCCTATAACAAAGCGTGTGAGTGGGACGTGCCGTGGGAGTCCTGGTCAAGGCTCCTGAACAACAGCAGCACGGCACATATGCCGGCCATTCCAGGGCCTCCTGGAGGGACGGGGACTGGGCGAGCTCAGAGCAACCTTGACCTTCTTCCTCTTGGTCTCTCTCTCCAGTTCTGTTTCTCAGCCCAAGTCTGGTTCCTATCCCAGATGCTTTGTCTCCTCCCTGGGATCCTCTTTGCTCTCCATATCTCTACTTCCGACCCTCTTTTTCTTCCTCTGATTTCCCGGACCAGTTGTGTCATTTGGTGTGATTATTGCTGCATGTATGTCACAAAACTGGCCTCCAGGGGACAGCTGCTGGACCCCTGTAGAAGACTATAAGTGGCAGCTGAGATGTGCCTCGGGACCCTTCCAGCCTCGGGGTGCCACTCACTCTTTCTGATGGCTCATTACCCTCCCTTGCGGATGTGGGTGACTGTGGCTCACCCTGGCTCTAGCCCCATCCCCCAGTTCTGTCTCTCTGACCCTCAGCCCCAAAGCTGCCTGTACCCCTCCCTCCTGGGCAGCCTCTTGGCTGACTTCACTTCCTGTCACATTCCTGGCTGTGAAAGGGACCTCTTCCAGGGCCCTAGGGAGATGACACGAGTTTGTTTGTTTTTCTCCTGTCTCCACTTCAAGGGCTCCACTGGCAAAAACAACACTCTGATGACTTCCAGCCCTTCTCCTTCTTTGCCCTAAACTTGGGAACGACAGCCTCCATGCTCAGACATGTCCGTAGAGGGAAGAGGAGCAAAGGGGCAGTCTTTAGAATGGCCACCTGGTCCCACTGCCCTTTTGTGGGGCAGATGCAGGGCCACCTGGCACTCACGAAGGCTTCCACCCCAGAAGCCTCTCGGTGGAGGCAGAAAGACTTGCTTAAAACTAGGGACCTGGGGAAGCCAAGCTTCAACTCAGAGGATTGGAGCTAAATGGCAAACATTAAAACAGACTGTGAGGTAAAGAAGCTTTCCCGACACCTCTGGCAGCACACTTTGCAAGACCAAGCCTCCTCAGAGTGGCCGTGTGTGTTCCTGTTCAGTTGAACTGTGCTGGACCTTTACAACTTGATGATAAGAGACTGCCATCCGACTGGCAATATTAATAAGAAGGGACTGGACATGGGGCAAACAGATGCCCACACTTTAGACTCTGACGATGAGCGTCTGAGGATTGGACTCTTTTCTGAGGAACAAAGAGACCAACTGCTGTTCCCCTTAAGGGACAGTGTTTGGATAAAAGAGCTGGTGTTGAGAGCCCAGTGGACAGACAGTATAAACGACTGAGGACAGCACAAATATTAGATCCCCTTCTAAAACCCGGCCATTGGTAGGACCACCATCTTCAGCCATGGGCCTATTGTTGAGAATGGCCTATGTTCTAGTGGAGGAAGAAGTTGAACTGACCCCAAGGGCCGTGCAGAACTTTACCACCATCAGTCATGTGCGTAAACTCCAGACTAGCCTGTAGTAATGATCTAGGGTGACAACAGGACTCCAAAGAGCCTTTTCTGATGACAGAGGCATTGCTATGAAGTAGTGGAAGCAGGGGATGCTCTTAGGAGCCCCTAGGTAGCCAAACCAGATCTATGGGACTATCCAGTCCAGCTGCCACAGAATCTGAGAGTGCAAAGAAGGATGCTCAAAGACTCAAGATGCTCAAACAGAAGCTGATATAAGAAAACAGCAACAATGAGGCAGTTGAAAGAGGGAGCACAACTTCTTCAAATCCTCAGGGTTCTGACTTGTGTCTCTCACTCTGTCCAGGGCCCAGCCATCTGCCCTAAGGAGAAACTATTGTATAAAGTTCCCTGAAGTTTGAACAATGTCATCTTGAGCTTGCTTAAGCATCTACTTTGTGTGTGTAATGGTGGACAAGACTTTGATGGGGCTGTTCCCACAAGGTCAGACCTATGGCATTTCCCTTGTAAGTCTATTGCCTTGTGAGAAGACAGACACTGGCCTTTGGGGAGTCACTACTTATTCCAATCATTAAATATATTTCTTGTCCCTGGTGAGCTAGATCTTAGGGACCCTCACTCTTGGAGATTCACTGGTCAGCCTAAAGGAGGGAGAAGAGTCAGGGACATGAGGCACATGCAATGGAACCCAAAATCAACAACCACAACCGACAACTGGAGCACCTCAGAATTATGCTGGGGGATTCTGGGTAGACCATGGAGAGGGAAACCAGCTTGGGTTGACTAGAAGAGTCTTTTCAAGGGCTTCCAAAGACAATGGGGGGCATGGCTTGGTGGAGTAGTGAAAAGAAGTGTCATGGAGGAGAGAATGGTAGGAATTAATAGTCTTGTGTAGCTATACACCAACATAATGGTGCTATTTGAGGGCACTGGCTCCCCCATTTTAGTGTATCAGGACAGGGAAAGACCACCTTACTGACCCCAAGTCATCCTCTCTGTCTTTCATTGGCACATTTTATCTTTATCCCTGTCCTTTCAACATACTTCATAGAGGCTGTCTGTATTTCTCTTGACATGTGGTATCCAGCACTTAAGCTCTCATCTACTCATTTAATCCTTGTATTTAGCATCTTCTGTGTTCTAAGTATTCTGCTGGGGCTAGGGGTACAAAGATGAATAAGAGCCAGTTTGGTCCCCAGGAAGCCTTTGCTCGAAGGCAGTGGTATTCAGTAGAACTTTCTGTGAGGAAGGAAATGTTCTCAATCTAATATGGAATGTCTAATATGGAATCCACTAGCCACATGTGGCTATTGAGCACCTGAAATGTGGCTAGGGCAAGAATTAAAGGGATGAAATTTTTAATTGTATTTAATTTTAATTCATTTACATTTAAATAGCTCCCTGTGGCTAGTGGGGGCTATATTAGACAACACAGTCTAATGGAAAGAGAGACAAGTAACCAGGCCATTACATGACCAGGACAGTGTGATCAGAGTTAACACTGTGGTTTGGTCAAGGAAGCAGAGGTGAGAGTGACTGGATCTGCCTGGGAATTAGAAGGTTTCCCAAAGGAGGGGGCTTTTGAGCTAAATTTGGGATAATGAGCAAGATATGAGTGATGATGGGGTGGGGGAGTTTGTGGGTAGAAGGCTCACATTAGTGATTCTTGTGTTTTTTGTAGACTTCCCAGCTGGGATCCCCACAGGTTCACTGTAAGAGCTGGGCTTGAACAAGGAGATGCAGATGTGCTCTGCCCGTTGGCCTGGCTCTCTGACCTCATCAGTCCCCAGGAGGTGGGTGATGACAGATGGACTCATGAGTCTCCCAGGATTGGGGGATCCAATGGGCTGAACTGACCCTGGGAATGATGATTGCACTCAGGGGAGAGGGTGCGGGGTATCTGGAGACCATCTGGAAAGCTGGGAAGCATTTAAAGGAAAAAGATTGACGCAGAGTGAAGAGGTTGCTGGGAGCCAGTTCTCAAGAAGAAACCAAGAGAGTCACTCCCAAGGTCAACCAATTCTTCCTTTCAAGATGGAGAAATAGGGGAGGGGTACTTGGAACCCTGTGGGGCAGTTGGGTGACAGTTATTGTAGGGCTGGGGCAGAGTAAGTGATAAAGTTTTCCAAGGCCGTCCTGTGTTCTAGAGTCCCTGGTGGTTGACTAGTAGGGCCCAAACTACCCCCATCAGACTAGAGTCACCCAGGAGTGAGACATAGTGTGTTACCTTAGAGAGGAGGGAGTTTTAAAAGGTAGTTATTTAATTTCTACATACCTGAAGTAGAACCCTGATTTATCCTTTCAAGACTCACTCCTCCCCAAGCTTTTCCATCTCATAATGGCATTACCACCCAAAAAGTTGCACCATTTGGAAACCCGGGAGAATTGTGGATTCTCCCTTCTTCCTTATTTCTCACAATGTCTGCATAATTCACAGGTTTTGTTGATTCTCCCTCCAAAATGCATCTCTAGTCCATTTACTTCTGTCCATTTCCACGGACATCATTCTGGTCCTAGCTCTGACAATTTCTTGTCTGGGAACTTGCCCTTAATTAATTTACCTCATTCCCATGCTGCTTTCTTCTATCTATTTTAAACATAGAAGTTAGAGCAATTTTTAAAAATTAGATTATTTTATTCACCTGCCTAAAACATTTTTTGATGAGTTCATACTGTACTTGAAATACAAGTCACACTCCTTAAAGTGGTCAAAGAGGACCTGCACGATTTAGTCCTAAACATCGTCAATGTCATCTCACATGATGAGTATTCCCCAGCACGTGATGCTCCTGCACATGATTGAGATATTACAGTTCCTCAGACATCCAAACGTTTTCCTACTGCCAAGACTTTGCCCATGTTGTGGCCTCTCTCCCTGTTTGCTAAAATGGCTTCTTCTCACCCTTGACACCTCTATGTGTGTACCTCGTTTCCTTTTCTCCCACAGCACATTCTTCTTTTCCTTCATAAGAGAAGTTGAAGTTTGTTTTCTTGTTGACCATCTCTTTCGCTAGACCCTAAACTGTATCAAAGCAGGAACTATGTCTACTTTGTATACTCAGCAGATGGTGGGCTGCCTTGCACACAGAAGGAACTAAGTATGTTTGCATTAAAACCTAAATGAGTGGTATATTTCCCTTATTCAGTCCTTTGGAGTCAACACCGTCCTCTGTTAAGAAGAGATGGCCGACCCAAGGGCTTCCAACATTGGCTTTGGCTATTACTGTAATTTGTCCTGTGTTTTCCCACTCTCCCCTCATCATATCGAAGATGAGTCAGACTTTTCAAGAATTACCAAAGTCCTGTGGGTCTTCACACAACCCTAATTCCATTCCTTTTAGTGTTCATTATAGTACTTCTGAACACACAGCTGGTAGTTGCAAGAACATTGTGATGGGGCCAATCCTTTCCCCGTCTGAGTCTAACTAGAATTTCCATAAACTTTTCCTTTTCCTAAAAACTCTCCATCTCCAGAAAAGGGAGTCTGGTAAGAAAATCGGGGGCCTTGATCTTTTGAAGACCTTGTCCATTTGGATAGCAGTGTTGGAGGGGACCAGACAGCTAGTCCTGGTGAAAAGGTCTCCGTGACCCAGAAGAGACCTCAGAGCCATGGATGGACAAGGATTAGTTCCTTCTTTCCTAAAATTTCAGTATATTTATAGCCCTTGTTATGAGTGTTAGTATTACAGATCAGCCTGCAAGGCACTATTCAGGTGAGGCTAGGCACTCAGGCTCTCTCAGTAGGTTGCCTGGGCTCAAAATCCATGATCATTGACAAGTCATTGGCTCTATGCCCTAATGTCTTCATCTGTCTTCTGAGTGCCTCTCCCTCTCCATCAGGCCTTGATCCTGTCTGTTACCCGCATGACCATCCTAATAGAGTTCATGTGGAAGAAGCAGTTGGTGGATTAGTTTATACTGGATGCCTGTGTCTAACATGGTTACCATATGTACCATGAGTCCTGGAAACCTAAAGCCTGGGCCTGACAACAGAGCCAGCTGGCATATCCTTGAATCTGGATCCTCATATGCCCTCCATAGGTGCTTCTTATTTTCAAAAAAGTCTTTTTACTCCCCCATGCATTCATAGATATGCAGAAACTGCCTAATGTTAAGAAATGTATTCACGTAATTTATTGCATAAATGAGAGGAAATGCATGATCACATCAATAGACATTAAATAAAATGCAACATTCATTTTTAATTAAAATGTTTTTCAATCAGCTTGACCAAGAATTTTTTTTTGCTTAGTAAAGAATATCAAAGCTTTCTCCAAATTACTTTATCCAAAATGGTAAAATACCATTGAAATCAGAGAATACAGTTGCTACAATTTTTCAACTTAGTTCTGGGTATTCTAGACAATGCATCAAGAAAAAAAAATGAGTAGCATAAATAAGGGAAATGAAGAGGCAAAACCACCACTCTTTTCAGATGATTTGATTCTCTCCATATTTAATATCTATTGGTTTGCTGGCATCTGTTGCCTCTTTTTCTTGAAATAGATTACACATTTTACATGAGGATTCACTCCTTCATAACTCTTGCTCCATTCCACATGATCAGGATGGAGCTCCTCCCACAGCAATAAGAGACATGCATGTGACTCAGGACAAGCCAGTCAAAAAAACTCCATAGCCTGATAATGAATTGTATATATCAGAAGGCTAAGGAGAAATATAGAGGAAAAACTATCTTCTTCTGATGTCAATCCCCACCCTAGACTTTCCATTCTGAGAGAAAATAAATTTGCTTTTTGTTTAAGGCACATTTGTCTTTTTAAATATAAAATTTAACAATTTCTAGCTAATACATATACCTAAAAAACACAAAAGAATAAATGAAATAGAAATTAAAAATGGAAAAGTTATTATAAGTAATATTATGATGTTCTAGGATGGCTAGTTATAAGATAAATATATAAGAATTGATTACTTTCCTACATTTTGTCAATAATTTTTAGAACAATAAACAAAATTATCTCCCATTAACAACAGCAAAGTGAGTTATAAACTTCTCGATAAATATTCAGGACCTGTAAAGAAACCATAGATGTCACAGAATGATGTAAATGCCTAGTAGGTTAAATATTGCAAAGATTGCCTAGTAAAATATTGCAAATATGCAATGAAACTACACAGATCAAAAACCATGCAAAGCTGGTTTAAGAACAAATAGACAAGGAAATAGAACAGTGTCTCACAAAAGAATCATGTACATTTGAGAATATGGCATGTAATAAAAGGTTCATTTCAAAGCAGTGCCAAGTGGATAGTTTATGCAATAAAAATGCAGTTGGGACTCATAGTTAAACTTTTCTTTCTTTTTTTTTTAAGTAAAATTTCTTTCTCACATCCTACACAACCTATATAAATATAACTTTTTACTTATTGACCTACCTCTCCCGATTCTCTCTTCCACCCTGCTCTCCCCAACCTCTGGTAACCACCATTCTACTATCTACTTCTATGAAATCAACTTTTTTAGATTTCACATATGAATGAGATCATGTGGTATTTGTCCTTCTGTGCTTGGCTTATTTCACTGAACATGATGTCTTCCAGATTGATCCATGTCCCAAAAGGCAGGATTTCATTCTTTTTGATGGTCAAATAGTATTCCGTTGTGTATATATGCAACATTTTCTTCATCCATTTATCCACTGATGGGCCCTTCTCGATCTTGGCTATTGTGAATAGTGCTGCAATAAACATTGGAGTGCAGATATCTCTTCCACATACTGTTTTTGTTGCCTTTGGATATATACCCAGTAGAGGGATTGCTGGATCATATGGTAATTCTATTTTTAATTTTTTGAGGAGCCTCCATACTATTGTCCATAATAGCTGTGCTTATTGACATTCCCATCAAAGTACACAAAGGTTCCTCATTCTCCACATACTCTCATGTCTGTTATTTCCAATCTTTTTGATAAAAGCCATTTTAACTAGGGTTAGACGATATTTCTAAGTTCCTTATATATTCTGGATATTAACTCCTTGTCAAATGCATAGTCTGCAAATATCTTCTTCCATTCTGTAGATTGTCTGTTTACTCTGTTGGCTGTTTCCTTTGTTTTGTGGAAGCTCTTTAGTTTGATGTAATTCCATTTGCTTTTGTTGTCTGGGTCTTTGAGGTCTTGGTAAAAAAAAATCCTTGCTCAGATCAATGTCATGAAGTATTTTCCCTATATTTTATTCTAGTAGTTTTATAGTTTCAAGTCTTACACTTAAGTTTTTAATTTATTTTGAGTTGATTTTTGTAAGTGTTGAAAGATAGAGGTCTAGTTTCATTCTTCTGCATATGGATATCCAGTTTTTCCAGCGTCACAATTTACTGAAGATATTATTGTCTTACTTTTTGATTACAGTCATCTTCATGACTGTGAAGTGATATCTTGTTGTGGTTTTCATTTGTTTTTCCTTGATGACTAATAATGTTGAGCATCTCTTCAGGTATTTATTAACCATTTGCTTGCTCTAAATAAATACTTGTTTACACACTTTGGGATTTTGGGGGGGATTTTTTTCTAATGATGGGGTAGGTAAGACCTTACTAGGCAAAACAAAATACTCAAAAGTCCTAAAGAAAAGTACCGAAAGTCTCAACCACATGAAAAATGAAATATCTGCATTTTCAAAGACAACATAAGCACAATTAAATAAAAATCATCTTCTTTCTGTAGAGAAAAAAAGATATAAAACTCATAGCAAGGGTTAATAGGATTAATAGCTATAATATATAAAGAAATCCTACAAATCAAATTTTTTTTAAAAACCAGACAACTTGAAAGTAAACTTGGCAAAGGGTGAGAATAAGCATTTCACAGAAGTGTCAACATCCAATAAACATATGAAACAATACCCAACCATACTACAGATCTGGGACTACAAATTTTAAAAATTATGCAATTTTCATCATCAGTTTGGCACAATTTTAAAAAAATCAATAACTTGTACAGTGTTAGTAGTCGGTGTCAGGAAATAGGAATCTCAGACTCCTGGCCGACATATATAATTACAACTTTGGAAGTTATGATAGGATCTATTCTCACTGAATTAGGCAAAATCTCAGGGTAGTAAGAGTGTAGATGGCTTTTGATTTGTGCACTTGTAAGCTTTTAGAGAATTCTGTATTAAATGGGTTTTAGTTTTTTAGGTGGATTAGGGGAATGTTAGTTAAAAATAAAAAAGGAACTAGAGGTCATCCGTTTTACAGGAACGTTCAGATAGGAGGATAGTAGAGATATAGACAAATAATTGGTAAAGATAAGCATATATGGTTCTGCCAAGATGAAAATATTCATAGCATGGTGACGCCCTCTCCAAGAATCTGCCTCCAAGAACCTATAAAGAGAAACACAAAATCCAGGAAACAAAACCACAGACATCACCATCCACAGAAACACACACACACACACACACATATACACACTAAAAACAAACAAGTTAGAAACATCCAGGGAGACTGAAGGCTTATTTGAACTGGTGTGTTGGATGTGGCAAATCCAGAAAGAAAGCTGACTGATGGTGACAGCGAGAGGTTAAATTAGAGAAGAGTAGCTCAAAATCTGATCTTGCCTTTTCTCTACATTGCATTGGAACAAGCATTGTATGCCTCTGACTGCACATTTTTGAGACAATGGCCCAGGAGCTTGAGCAGGTATCTACAGGGGTACTCTCTGAGCAATGTACCTCCTCTTCTGAAAGAGGTAGTTGGGGAAAACAGGTTGGGACTAACTCAGCTGCACATTCTATCCTCTTCCTCTCCCACCCTAGGCTAGTGAATTCTATCTGGGAAGATTGTTCTTTCCACCCACTCCTGGCCTGAGGAGTTGCTTTGTAGTATGCTTGAAACTCTTTGCCCCATAACTAGAGTGTGGTCTTTCCTTCCTACTACATATTCTCAGACAGTAGCTGAGACCCCTGGAGAATATGTGCCCACATAACTAAACTCCTGAGGAGTGCCACCACCTCAGGAAGAAAACCACAATTGGACTGCGCATTCCTTCTGAAGCAGAAGTTTTAGAAAAATGGATTGAACATTTAAAATAAGCTAAACACATTTACTGAAATAGAATACTACATATGCAATATGAAACAGAAATAAAAAATAATTTAAAAATACCGGGTAGAACTATTAGATAAGAAAACATATGATAGTTGAACTAAAGAACACAGTGCACAAATAAATTACAGGATGAATATAGGTGAAGAGTAAATTAGTGAATAGAAAGATCAGATTGGGGAAGCTTCTCAGAAAGTGACAGGAAAAGATTTAAAAATATAACTCATACAAAGTTAAAGTATACAGAGTATGGGAGCAGAAGTGCTAACACCCAGATAATAGAAGTCCCAGAAGGAGATAAAGAAATAAGAATGAAGAAGAAAAGAAGAAAGTACTTGATAAAATAATAGGTATATATTTTCCAGAATTAAAAAAAACCCCAGATTAAAAGGATTGATGAAGTGCAAACAGAAAGAGATGGAAAACTAGAATCCTAAATACATTATAGCAAAATTGAAGAATATCAAAGACAAAGAAAAATAAAAAAAAACTTCTTTAGAAGAAGGAATGAACAACTGCAAAGGTACAAGAGCTGTGTTGATATCAAACTTCTGAGTAGCAGCACCAGAGGCAAAAGACAATGGAACAATATTTTATAAATGTTGAAGGAAAAGTTTTTTAGATACAATACTTTTATAGCTAACAAAATTGTGGTTTGAATGACAGTGTACAATGAAAGTATTCTTAGTTATACATGGGCTCTGCTGACAAAAGGCCCACAATGAGGATACTTTTTGAAGTGTCTCTTAAGAAGAAAACTAAATTCAAGAGATTCTGCAAGATATTTCAGACGCGAAGATGATGAAAAAAAAAAATCCTGGTGAACTGATTTATTTTTAAAGGTAAGATCAAAGAAAAGAAAAAAAGAGAAGGGACCTACTACAACATGGATGAAATTTGGTCGCAAGTTTCAAAAAAACTTGGTAGCAAGGGTTTTGTTTTGTTTTTTTTGCCTTAAAAAAGAAAATTCTCAGAAGGTTGTGGCCCTCAATTCTAATCCCACAAGTCTGAAAACAAAACCAAAGAAAATTATATTTAAGCATACATATATGTGTTAACACTACATTTTTTTAAAGCAAGAGATGGATTAGCATGATATTCTGCATAGTAGTTACTTGGAGAGGGTAGGGTCAAGGGACAGGCTTGGGGAGGACCATAGATAGATATCATAGATAGGTAGATAGGACCATAGGTAAATTATCTGTAATATTCTATTTCTTGAGATGAGTGGTGATCTGTGGGTATTTATTTTCTTAAAAATAAACAAATGGATAAACAAGAAATAAAGGAAATCTACACATGAATTAATGATAATGTATCATGAAACACATACGGTAACTTTGTGCACCTGAAGTCCATAAGAAAAAAAAAGGTTAAGGAAAAGTAAGATGGCTCCACTCATTTGCTTTCTTGAGGTTGCATACTATTTCACAGCCAGCATCAGGAGCATCTGCCTGAATTTGAGCTGGAATGGGTCCCGGGGTCATGTGTGTCCCTGGCTGGGCACTGCATCTTAGATGTCTTATGTTACAAGGAGAAGTGTGGACACACAGCCAAAGAGAGGCAGGGTGGAGGGTGATTAATACATAGGTTTTAGGTCAGAGAGCCTAGTTTCAACTCCCAGCCCTGCGACTTTCCAGAGGAGAATCTCTGGGTAAAATATTTAACCCCCCTGAGTGTGATAAAATGATGTATATATACACATTGATTGAGCCTGATAAAATAACAAATGATCACATTGCAAGATGCTTGGCACATGGCGTATGCTCAAATGTATTAGCAAAACATAATAATGAGAATAAGGACGAGAATAATAAAATAAGAATGAATGAAAAGCACTTCTCAAAAAAAAAAATCCTGAGGGATTTGAGTTGAGTACTTTGACCCCAGATTGCTGATAGATTCTAGAATCATATAATAGTTCCTCAACCTCTGTCATTTGCCTTTGATTTTGCTTTGTTTATTTCTTAGTTTCCTAGTAAACATTTTGAGAAAGTCCAACCTTATTTTGGCTGAGTGAAAGGGGAAAGGGACTTGGCTGGATGAACAAAGAGGAAGCTATTACATTCCTGGTGAAGGTTGCCATTAGGCCTCCTGGGAGGAGGTAAGCCAGCCAGGGGAAGTTAGGGATGCAGGTTGGGAAGGGGATCTCACATTTGTTGAGCCCTTACTGAGAGCCAAATCCCGTGTTTAGTGTCCTGGCAAAGGTCAGCGCAAGGTTGGGTGATGTGTCATCCAGTTTTAAAATCTGCACACTACACTCTGCACACTAGGTGAAGCCAAAGTCTCCTTAGTAGCAGTGAATAAAGGGAGCTACCTACACCACTTTGCTCAAAGGGGATGTAAATGGTCATCCCTTGCAGATCTTCCTGGCAGAAGTTCACCTGGCCAGTCTAGACTTTGAATGCACTAAGGCCTTCCACCCTCTCCAGGCACCCTAGAAGTCTGATCTGAGCCCCCAAACCCACCTCCGCCCCATGTTTCTGCTTTAGTTGCCAGTAAGGACACAGAGGTACAGAGATGCGTGCTATCAGCTTCCCAGCCTTCTGAAGCCAGCGACTCTGGGCCTTCTTGAGGTCATGTAGGCCTCTGTGGATCATGCGGGCTCTCTCTGCAGTTTGTGCTGGGGTTTCTGGGAGTTTCCCGGATTGTCTCCAGTTTGCCTGTAATGCAGCCTCTTCCTCTCCATCCCGCTGCCCCTCCAGCTCCCTTCCGGCAAACCCTTGGGAAGGCGCCAGAGTTCCCTCTCCCAGCGTGCGAAAGCTCCTATTGCTAAGGGCCCGGGTCCTGATGGCAGCTGGCACTGTGCACAGGGACACGCCAGCGTTGGGGATGGTCATGGGATGGGTGGTGACACCAAGACGGCTGATGGATGGTAGTCTTGGCCTCACGTTGACTCCTTGGTGACATCAGAATCTTCGCTGAATTCAACGCTTCATCTTTTGTCTTCTTGCTTTCCTGAAATAAGGAATGACAAACAATCTCAGAACCGGAGCCACATGTCCCCAAATGCGTGTGGCTCAGCATTGGTCATGTTTTTTCAATTATCCCTTGTTCTGAATGCCATAGTTAATACGCGTGTGCACACTCACACTCATACCCAGGACAATTTTTAACTAGACATTCAGGCTCCTCTTTTCCCAGAACCCCATGGCCCTTCAAGACCTTGCCCCACCCAGCCCTCCATCCCTGCTCCATGTCCCCTGTAGCCTCCGGCCCTTGGGCTCACCCCTGCTCTGGGAAAGCCATTCTCTCAAGACAGGATGTCCTTATTTTGTGTTGCTCGGCACGCCTTCCTATCCGCCTCAGGATTTTAAAATCCTGCCCGTCCTTAAAACCCAGCATGGGGCCATCCACCATGACAGATTCCCAAGGCCTGGCCTCCACAACCATCTCCCTGAGTTCCTACAGCACATGAGGGTCTAAACAAACTCCTCTCAGGCTTTTTAAATCTAAGAGTACCTACCATAAATTTACAAAATATCTGGCTAACAACAAAAGGAAAGTGTTCATCAGAAATACAGATAAACAAAATAAAGAAGATTAAAAACTGCCTCATTCCCTCTACTTGGAGTTAACCACCATTCACATCTTTGTGAGGCTCTGAAAGGAAGACCGCTTTACACATACACACACACACACACACACACACACACACACACACACACACCTACACACACCCCACAAAATTTGAAAGAAAACGAACTGAAGTCATACTTACATATGGCCTTATAACTGCTTTTTTTTGCTCAACAATGTATTGTTAGCAGTTTTCCACAAAGAACCCCTTTTTTAAATGTCAAAAGATTCCATGATTGACCACATAAGAGCATTTATACTTTTTAAAAAACATTTTATTATGGAAAATTTCAAACATACAAAAGTCGAGACAACAGTATAATAATCCCCCAAATACTCATCATCCAGCTTCAATAATTATTAACATTCTCTCCTTTTAGTTTCATCCACCCCCTGCCTTTTTTCCCTGGAGGATTTTAAAGAAAAGCCCAGATATTATTTTATTTCACTGTAAACAGCAATTGCCTTTGTAAGGTCCGCTGTTTGAGAGAACGCATAGTAACCCAAAGGCGGTCTGCATTCAGGACCACTTTCAGATGAATCTGCGTTTCATTCGTGACAGCAGCATTGATGATTTGAAAAATAGTCACACATATACGTGCACGTTGTATTATTTATTCAGCCTTCGGTTGAGGCTTGTAGGGCATCTGGATGTACAGATCCCTTGCAAGAGTTCCAACCCACAAGCCAGGCACGGCTGGTCTGATCCACTAACTCAGGCATTCAATCAAACCCTGTCTTGTATTTTTCTCCAGTTGGTTCACACATGTGAGTTTTCTTTCTCACTCTGCCACTCTATCGTTAAATCTCAATGCCTGGGATCATGTTGGCTTCTCTCCTGCACACAAAGTTGTAGGTATTAAACTAAATTCTGGTCGTAAAGTTGCTTCACATGAAGGGTTTCATTCTGGAAACCAAGGCTGCAGAGGATCTCCCCAGGGGCAGAGCTGGAATGGAATCTTAGGCCTCCTATCTCTCAGGCTTTTCTTTCCACCTCATCACACTGACTTGTGGGCAGAATTTTACAGAATGGACAGGTTATGGGGAGAGTGTGACCTTGAGAACAGAATATTTAGCATCTTTGCTGAGTTACTGCTGCCTGGGCTCCTTGTCAGGGGCTTCAGGGAGGTTTGGGGCCTGAATCCTACTGCTCACCTCCCTTCCTTCCAGGTGTCCTGCCATGGGAGTCGTAAACATTAGGATAAAATCCGAAAGGGAAACAAAGTAATAGCTTAATCTCTGGAGGAGTGCCCAGTGTGTCCCTAAAGCAGGTTTCTCTGATAAGCAGGGTTGGCCCAAGAGGCTCTAGCCTGGAAGCCCAAGGGGCTCCTCCTGTTCCCAAGTCCCTAAAGTCTCTTTCCTCTCCTTGCTATGGGCTGGAAATGCCTTGTCCACCCAGCCACAGGCTGGCTATAAGGCTGCGGCTACTTTTGCCTCTGGAGCCATGTCACAAGTGAGAGTAGGCAGGAGGCTGGCCGTGCCTGTTCAGGAAGGCTGCGTCCCAGGAAGTGAGAGGGCAAAGAAGGTGGTGGCTGAGTTAGTCCACACTCTGGGAAGCCTGGCCTGGAGGAAGGGGGTAGGGGAGAACATCCAGCACTGATCAGAGCTACGTGTCTCTGGAGGAGCAGATAGGAAAGAGATGAGAAGAAGCTTCCAGATTGTTCTTACAGACATGTCCTAGATCTGAAAGAAACTGGATCTTAATTTCTCCTTCCCTCTGTGAGTCAAGTTGAAGTGTGGGGATCAGAATCCCGTGCCCTTCTCCAGCATATTCAAAGGTTTAATGTTTGCTATTTTCACATAATCTATGGTTACTTCGTTAAACCTGAGATAGGCTGATGTCTTTGAAAGCCACTGTGCCATTTATGTACTGTGATCACACTAAATGGTGCTACAGAAAGTCTACATATTCATTTCTTGTTTTTTTCTTTACTATCCATCTGTCAGAAGTTTTAGATCTAAAAAATAATATTCTTTTCCCACTTTCCTTCCTTTCTTTTCCTTCCTTCTATCCACCTGTGACTTTGAGGCACCGACTGTGGGTCAGATTTTTTGGAGGCTTCAAAATTAGGAGTGAAATGGCTGGTCAGAAGCAGTGGGAAGCAGATGACACTAGGATTCTCAAGATAGCTCTGAACACCTTGAAGAGGCCTTATTCTCAACTTCTGTGTTACAACTGCCTGAACTCTGCTCTGAGCCTCCTCCCTTCAGCTGGAGACCTGGGAGCTCTGATCTGCACATGTGCACATACACACACACACGCATACCCCTTGGGGTGAGGACTCCTTTCCTTCCCCTATCATTCTTCATACTGTATCTGTGCCCCTCCCCACCTTCTCTTCCTTATCCCTAAGAAGTGGAATATATTCAAATAAACTAAGCCATTATATTTATTCAATTGATCACAAGGAACATTTACTAGGCACCTATTATGTGCTCAATTTTAGGCTGGGTGTTTTTAGAGCTTAACAAAAAGAAAGAAGAAAAAAGCCAGGCATGCAGTCCAGAGGCTGAGATGGGAGGATCCTTTGAGGTCAGTAGTTCAAGTCCAGACTGGGCAACATATTGAGACCTTGTCTCTTAAAGAAAAAAAAGAAAGAAAATACAGTGCTTCTCACACCCTGCCCCACAGCCATTTAGAAGATTCCAGCATGGTCATAAGAGATAAATCTAATCTTCAGAAATTGAGGAAAAGATAGACCATCCAATGATACAGCGTGTTGCTCCAGTTCTTAGTCTATAGGAGTTTGGAAGCCCGGAGGGCTCCCCAGAGGAAGTTAGAAGGGATCTGTGAGATGAGTCCTGGACAAGCTGGGGATAAGCCAAGAGGAGAAGAGAGGGTGCACCAGGGGAAGGGAGAATGTAGGCAAAGGTTAGGAGGTAGGAATGAGCCCAGCCTGCTCCGGGGACAGAGAAGAGCCAGGCCTAGGTGGGGGGCAGGTGTGTACGCCCAAGAACAGCATGATGGACGGGCTGGTGAGGAAACAGCCAATTCCAGGGGCCTGCATCAGGCACACTTGTAGGACACCCTGCTTGGAATTTTTCTAGAGAGGTAAGAAATTTGGGTCTGCATGTATTTTTAGCCCTGTCTTTTCCGCCCTCTTCTGAGCAACGATTCTAAAAGCTTTCAGCCTGAGGTCATCTGTTTTCCTAGTCTCTGTTCCAGGGAAGCAGATGCCAGCACCACCACCTCACACGGAGGCTGCTGCCGCCCCGGCGCTGACCCCAGGAGAGCGACGTGTCCACTGGACCACAGCAGCAGCCTGTGGGAGGCTGCCCCCGTGGCAGGCTCAGCAGTCCCGAGCCCTGCAAGAATGCCACCCCCCTGTTCTGGCAGGGCCCTAGAGAAGAATTTCCTGAAATTTGCGGAAAGCTCCAGATGCCTGTCCCCAAGTCCCCCAGGGCCTATATGGGCACCCCTCAGGCCTGTGGCAAGGTGTGGGGTATGAGATCTAGCCCTTAGGATTGCAAATGTCTGCTGGTCAGAATCCCCTGATCATAGAGGATTCTGCCCTTGTCTTCTTGCCTCCCGGCTCCCTCCCTCTGCATTGCCACTCATCCTTCCCTGCCACTGGGGCTGGTTATTTCCCAGGACTCTGCTTTCTCCATTTGAGCATGTGTAATCCACGTGCAATGACTCCTGAAAGGAGGGCTCATTTGCTTCTTTGTCTTCTAAGTCTACATTCCAGCCTAAAGCCTCTTTTCTGTGCTCTGGACCCACACGTTTAAGTCTCCGGTGGCCTGGCTACTGGAAAAATGTGACCTCAAACAATTCATAACCTTCCCTCCAAAATGTAATTCTTTTCAGCCATCTTGTTTATATCGGAGGCTCCTCCAGCCTCCGCCCCAAGCTGAGCCCCTGAAGCATGCCTCCTCCTTCTTAACTGCATGACCACTGAGGCAACAAGATGGGCTCATTCTTTCTGGACACATCTTTTGCTTTCTCGCCATATTTACCCTTTCAATCCCAGCTCTCACTGTGGTTTGGTTAGATGACCTCGGCAGCCTGCAGGTGGTCCTGCCCATGAGCTCTCTTCTCACCCTTCCCCTCGGTAATACCACCTCCACCCCTTCAAGAGTCTTCTGTGTCACGATTTTTCTTGTTTCATCAAGTTCAAGCCCTTCTCTGCCTTCAAGGTCCTTACCCGGCTCCCTCCTCCTGTCTAGCTTCAGCTTCTGCCTTCCCCTATTCCTTTCCTCCAGAGTCATTTCAGGTTGCTCACCATCCCTGGAACATCTCAAGCTTATTCCTGTCTCAAGGTCTTTGTCCTGTGGCTGTCCTACCTCCCCGCTCCTCCCCACTTTATTTCAAGTCTCTAGCAAGGATTTAATTATCCAAAGGCAAACTCAACTTCATTTCTCAAAGCACATAAAACATTCCTGGTGGAATTGTCCTCAGAGGCAGTTTTGAAGTCACAGAAGAAAATCAGTCTCATTGTTAAAATGCTTTATCCATTGTTTCTGTTTTCACCAGAGTGGCTTACTCAGCTTGGTCAGCTGAGTCTGTTGAAAAGCATAGAATAAGGCATGAGCTGACGTGGAGGACATTTGTTGGGAGAAATGCCTGTGAGGAAGAAAGGAGAGGGGTCTTGAGAAGGTGAGAAGAGCCTTCAGATGGCAGTGCATGCCTGAAAACTTCAGCCATGATGAGGAGTCTCTCGGGGAGTCCTTGAGCCAAAGTCACCTGGTGAAGAAGAGTTTTTATCTCCAGACATGGGCCAGCATTAGCACTCATGCTGTGTTCATTCATGGGTGGGAGCAGCCCTTGGGAAGCAGGGCCCTGGCACAAACGCTGTGGTGGATCCAGAAGGGCAGGGGCAGGAGCCATCTTTCATCTGCTCACTACCACAGGGTTTCTGTCAATGCATGCTCATGGTGGCCACATGAGGCTTAATTTCTGCTGCTGAATGGAGATTTGAAAGAGGACTCATTCAAACTCTGAATCATTCCAAGGCTGAGGAATTAGATCGAAAAGTATTCGAATAAGCTATTTATTTCTAAAGAGAATTCCTTGGGAGAAGATAGCTTGTCTTCATCACCACACCACGGCATTATCACCACCACTATCACCCTCCCCATTGCCATCTCCACCACCATCATATGATAAATACTTTAACCATCATCATTGCCATCATCACCATACTGACATCCTCTCCGCTATCACCAGCCTAACCAGATCATCACCATCACCACAGCCACCACCCTCAGGATCACCATTGTCATCATCCCCACCATCTTGCTGTCATGGCCACTATCATCATCAATACCGCTGCCATTTCCAACACCATCACTACCATGATCACCACCACCGCTACCATCATGATCACTACCATGGCCACTACCACCATTCCCATCATCACCACTATGAGGTCAGAGTATGGTGGGGAGCAAAAGAATCTGATTCCGAGTCCTCCCACCTGGGCTTGGACCTGGTCTCTGCCATCGTGTGCTGTGTGAACTTCAGCAACTCTCTCCATCTCTGTGAATCTTCATTTCATTTTTCTATTTAGCAAACAATTACAGTGCATCTGCTGAACCAGCCTGTCCTATATGAAGGAGGGAGTAAGCTGACTGTAAATGTGACCAGCTGCCAATTCTGAGGCCAAACAATCAATGGCATTGCCTGATGATTGACCACACCCGAGGTTTTATGAAAACAGTGGTCATGGTAGCTGCAGAATGGGATGTGACCTTGCCCTGTTTAGAATACTCAAGGGCAATAAAAGAAATTTTACATCTTTTTCAGTTCTTGTGGGAAGCAATAAATGCACCACTAAATTCAAGAACCTCAGGAATGATGAGAAAATTCATTGGAGGGCTTGGGACTCAAGCTTTGGCTCATACCTATTGAGACCCAGGGAGGGTAAGGCCTCCCCCGCTGGTGGCACAGCATAGCATGGCTGAGCTGGGCTGTGATTCCCAGCTGCCAAGTGTTCTCTGGAGCTGCCGGAGGAGGATGGTGGCCGGGTGGGGCCTGTCTGGGATGGGGACAGGAATGTTGCTAGAGTACAGCTTAAGGGTGAAATGAAGGCCATAGACCCTGGGTGATGACAGAGGCAGCTGCTGCAAGCCAGAGTCCCAGCCACATCTGGACTGCTGATTGCACAACCCAGCTGTCGGCTGGGTCTACTGACTCCCCAGTGGGATGCGCTGGCTGGGAGACTGGAGGAGGGTGGGCTGGAGGCCTTGGGAAAATTCAGCACCTGCAGACGGGTCTGCTGAGTCCCTCTTCCTTTCAGAGGACGCCCTAGCAGAGAATGAAAATGAGGCTTGGGGACTGAGAGATCCTTTTCAGTTCTCAGTATCCTTTTATTCTGCTGTCACCCTATGTTCCTAAAAAGGGAATTTCCACAGTTCCCTTCCCACCCGTCCTGGGGACTGAGCAGGGGTGGAGGGTGAACTGACAGGCAAGGGGAGATGGAAATTCCCTTAAAGTTGGCAGTAGTGGGGGTGTGCCCTGTGCAGGATTGAAACTGCTAATCGGTGGCTTCAAGCCCATTCCAGGAAGGATGCATTCTTTCCACCCTCCTTCTGCACCCTCCCCCAAACCCTTCTGCACCCAAGGGTCCTCTGCTCTCTGGAACCAAAAAGAAGTCCTAGTCCTTCTTGGGTTGTCCACTCTTTCATCAACCTCTATCCTTAATCTGCCCTCTCCTCATGCAGACGTTAAGGCTGGAACCCAGTAAGAGAAACGCAGAACCCTAAGTCAAGAGTCATGTCTCACATTGGGAGAGGAGTTGCCCTAGACGTCCCCCACAAGACTGGGGTCCTCAAGGGAATAGGTACAGTGAGTCTCAGGAAGGGAGAAGCTGGGGAAAAGGGCCTCCTCTTTCTTCGTGATCAGCAGGAGCTAGGCTTCGTAAGAATGGGACAACACGGCTAATTTTGGCACTCTTTTTTTGAGAACTGTCACAAGATGCAGAAAATACTGTATTTCCTCAATTTTAGGACTTGATGGTGAGAAGCTTTATTGATATAATAACAGGTTTTTGTTTTGTGCTGTTGTTTGGTGAGGGCATGGAAGCCTTGAGATGGGAGTAGAGGTAAATTTCCTGATAAGAACTCAGGCTGCTCCCCTTTACAGCAGAATTTTGGACTTTCCAAGATGATGTCAGAATTCTAACTGTCCAGGTTTCTTGTGGCTTGGATGGAGGTGAGATGGCCGGGTGACAAAGTAGACTCATTTCTCTCCTTTCCACAACCTCATGCCTAACTCACTTCTCATTCAAGGAACACTGTCTCAGAGGGCCAGAGGCAGTATCTTAAGACACCTCCAAGCTATGTTCAGATACCTCTAAGGGAAGAATCCCAGAATGTACCCTCCCAAGGAAGTCATCGCATCTCATGGCCACCTGGGCCATTAAAGATTTCCTCTCCCTATGGAATTGAAATAGACCTTCCTTGTGCTCCTGGGTTTGAGATCTACCCTCTTAGGGACCACAGAGAATAAATTATATCCCTTAAGAAAGTGTCATATCTTAGATTTTCTCTTCTTTTGAGGAAATTCTCATATCCCATTTCTTCCTTTTTAAACATAGTTTTCAGATCTCTCCCCTTATAGGTGTCTCTGCTGTTTGTCCACATCCTATTTAAAGCATTGAACTAACAACTTACACACATGAAAAATGGTGTGGCACCCTCAGGACTCCTCCTCCATGTTGACAAGGAGCACTTCTCCATTCCAAGACTGCACAGATTTTTGTATCTCTTTGTTTATTTGTTTTTTACTGAGTTTGTAGTCAATTAAAATTCTTAGGTCCTTTATCTGGCAGTCTCCTATATCTGGCAATCTGGTTTTGGTTGTTTTTCTAGGAACTTAACATAGGATTTCTGTACTAAACCTGAATTTTGAAATACTTAATTTTATTAAGTTCTGATAATCTCAACCATTATATTAGTTTCCTATAGCTGCTGTTTGTTACACAAACTCAGTGGCTAAAACAACACAAATGTATTATCATGAAGCTCTGGAGATCAGAAGTCCAAAATGAGTTTCATCGGGCTAAAATCTAGGCATAAACAGGGCTGCGTTCCCCTGGAAGCTCCAGGAGAAAATCAGTTTCCTTGCCTTTTTCCATTTCTAGAGGTTGCCTGCATCGATTGGCTCAAGGCCCTTCCTTCATCTTTAAAGCCCACAATGTGGCATCTTCAAGCCTCTCTCAGATTCTGCTTCCACCATCACATTTCCTTCTCTGACTCTTCAAAGAAGTCTTGTAATTACATCGAGGTCTCCCAGATAAACCAGGATGATTTTCCCCTCTCAAGGTGTCTAACCACAATCACTTCTGCGAAGTCCCTTCTGCGATGTAAGGTAACATATTCATAGATTCCAGGGATTAGGACTTGGACAATTTTGAGAGGACCATTTAACAACCAGTTAAGATATAGTTGGCTCCTGGTTGTGTCACCTAATGTATTAATTGTTCTTGCTAATAGCTATAGCATCTGTCAAACTGATTAGCATCTAATCATTATTCTCATCCAAATTACTGATGAAAGTGTTAAGGAAGACTGGGACTGGTATAGACTGAACACTAAAGTCCTTCTTCAGGCTGACGCTGGTTCATTAATAAACACTCTTGGATTATGATTATTCATACAGTTAAGAGTTCACAGGTAGCCTACATTTTCCTCTCACTTCCTTCCTTTTCTTCTACCTTCCTTCTCTTCTTTGCTTTCTTTTCATACATCGAATTTGTATAAGCACTGTATCAAGTTCCAAAATGCAGAAGGGGACAAGATAGAAATAGTCTCTTTTGCCTGCCACAGTGACCCACACCTGTAATCTCAGCACTTTGGGAGCCCAAGGCTGTAGGACTGCTTGAGCCCAGGAGTTCAAGACCAGCCGGGGCAACATAGCAAGATTTTGTCTCAACTAAAAAAAAAAAATTAGCCAGGCATTATAGCACATGCCTGTAGTCCCAGCTACTCAGGCAAAAGGTGGCCCAGAAGTTAGTTCGAGGTTGCGGAGGGCTGTGATTGTGCTACTGCACTCCAGCCTGGGTGGCAGAGTAAGACTAAGACTAAAAAAAGAAGAAGAAAGGAAGAAAAGATGAGAAAAATAGTCTCTTTTATTAATTTTTTAATACTGAATCTTATAGTACATTTATGGAGAAATATTATTAAACAATTATATTATTAATATTATTAAATAATATTACATTATTATTAAACAATTAAACAGTTAATATTTTATTTGGCATTGTCTGCTAGAAATTCAACCTCAATGCCTTAAACAAATCGTTTGTTTGCCACCACGAGAGAAAGCCTAAAGATAAGCAGTCAGAGTTGGTAGAGCAGCTAAATTAAGTTATTAGAAATCCAAATTCCTTGGATCTTTCTGCTTCACTCTCCAGGCTTTCATCCTCAAGGACACCTCCTATTCCAAGACAGATGCTGAAACCCAGTCATTTCATCTTCCTTCTAAATATCAGGAAGGATTATGGAAGCAAAGATAAAGAAATGACTCTGCCCCTTTAAAAGGTTTTCCTAGAAGCCTCCCACAATACTTCTACTTACATCTTATTGTCTAGAACTTATTTATTGGTCACATCTTACTGCAAAGAGAAACTGGAAAAGATAGCTTTTTATTTGTTGTGTTGCTACTTCTATGAGGGCACCAATACAATTAATGGGAAAAGGAAAGTCTTTTCAACAAATAATGCTAAAACAACTGGATAGCCATATGGAAAACAAAATTCAGTGCTGATCCCAACTTAAAAATGTATTAGAAAGGGGTTGGATCTGAATGTGAAAACTAAGACTATAAAGCTTCAAGAAGAAATTATGAGAGTATATTTTTATGATCTTGGGGAAAGATTTCCTAAGTTGCACACAAAAGGCACTAAACATACAAGAAAAAATGTGATAGGACTTCTGTTCATCAAAATTAAAAATGTTCACTTATCAAAAAATATCGTTAGGAAAATAAAAAAATCAAGAATTAGATGGAAAGAATTGTTTATCTATTTGTCTGCCAAAAGACTCATGTCCAGAATAAAGATACAAATCAATAATAAAAAGACAAACAATACAATAAAACCAATTCTACTAATTCTGATATCAATACAATCAGCCCTCTGTATCTGCAAGTTCTGTAGTCATAGATTCAACCAACCTCAGATAAAAAGTATTTGAAAAAAAACTAAAAATAACAAATAACAATTAAAAATACAAATAAGAAACCAATACAGCATAACAACTATTTACATTGCATTTACATTGTATTAGGTAAAATAAGTCATTTAGAGATGACTTAAAGTATACAAAGATGTACATAGATTATATACAAATCATAGATTATATACAAATACTACACCATGTTATATCAGGGACTTGAGCATTCATGGATTTTGTTTGGAGTTGGGAGAGGGCTGTCCTGGAATCAATCCCCTGTGGATCTTTTGAAGAACTGTTTGGCAGTTTTTAAATAAAGCTAGATGCATACCCAATATATAACAGGCAACTCTACTTCTAGGTATTTACCAGAGAGGGATAAAAACGTAGATTCACAAAAAGACTTGTACACGGTCAGTCACAATTCACAGATGCTTATTCATAACTGCCGCAAAATAAAAGCAACTCAAATGCCCATCAACAGATGAATATGTTAAGACATTGTGGTATAATCATACAGTGGAACACTTCTCGGCAATAAAAAGGAATGAACTGCTGATACATGCAACATGGATGAATCTCAAAAATATCAATTTGAATCAAAGAAATCAGACATAATGAGTACATATTATATACTTCCATTAATAGAAAATTCAAAAACAGATGATATTAACACGACAGAAATCAGGTTTGCTTTTGGGGTGAGGAAGGGGATGACTGGTTGGACAGTGGCATAAAGGTGATGGGACTATTCTGAATCATGAGTTGTGGTTTCCACCACGGTATATATTTGTTAAGATTTGCAACTGTATTCTTAAGAGTTGTACAATTAACCGTATATTAACTATATCTCAATAAAAATTAAAAAGTCAAATTTATAACCACAGCATGGTGAAAGCATGGCTTTATAATAGATCATATAAAAAAGATATATGACTTTAAATGATCTATAATTGGTTTGAACTGTAAGTGTGAGGTGATTGTTAAGAAGACATCCCTACACTAATAAAGATTGTATATACAGATCAAGGCGGAAAAATGCAGCTATTCCATCTTTCTTTTGGTGAATATTTGTATATATTGCAAATATTCATATATGTCATATGTATATGTTATATATGTCTCATATATTTATTGTCCTTTTGCTTTTAACCTTCCTGTGTTCTTATGTTCACACTATGTTTTTTAAAAGAACTTTGTTGTATTTTAAAGCAACCAATAGAAAGTGATGACAACCCCTCCTTTTAAACTGGAAAGTTAATTAATTTACATTTATTGCGATTACTAATTTGTTTGGGTTCATTCTTTTGTGTTATTTTGGATTTCTCATTTTTCTTTACTTTCTTTAAATTTTTTTCCTCTGTTCCTGTATTCTGGATGACTGGAGGTTTTAATATTCCATTTTATCACTCTTATTTAGAAGAGTACTTACTTTTTTATATTGTTATTTAACAAAGTCTAAAGTTATTCACTATATCCATACTTTTTATTAACAATACAAGGACTAATCCCCCATAACTTTTGCATGTTATTTTCCAGTATTTCATTCCTATTTGTATAATACCTCAAAGTTCATTACCACAATAATTATTGTTTTACAGAATCAACGCTTGTTTAGATTTACCTACATATTGACCAATTGTTTTGCTCACTATAGTTTATCACATCCCACTATTAACCACTGCATTAAAGTTCTTTTTCCCAAAAACCACTCATTAGTAGGCTTTTTGGTGAAGATTTGGGAGAAGTGTACTCCTACTGTCCTTATGAAAATATCATTTTATTCTCACTTTTGAGAATAAACTTTAGCTGGGCATAGAATTATAGCTGACAGTAGCTTTCTCTTAGTACTCTGAAGATGATCCAGTTGTCATATAACCTCTGCTGCTGCTGCTGAAGTCTGCTGTAACTTTACATGCTGTTCCTTTATGAGTAATCTGTCTTTTTCCACTGGTTATTTTAAATATTTTCTTATTTCTTTGAATTCTGCAATTTCACTACATCATATGTAGGTATGAATATATTTTTATTTATCTTGTTAGAGATTTTTATGTCTTGAATATGAGAAGTTGACTCATATGGACAGTTCTTAGTCATCATCTCTTTAGATATTGCTTCTCCCTCCTTCTCTATTCTTCCACTGGGGAATCTCTATTAAAAACATACTCTATTTTGTCATTCTACCTGCAGCATTTCTTAAACTCTAATTTATATTTCCATTTCTTTTTATTCCAGTCCTGCAATTTGGGTAATAGTCCCAAAAGTGTCTTCCAGTTGACTAATTATCTCTTTGATTGTGTTTAATATCAAACACAATCCATCGAGTTTTTAAATTGTGATGGCTGTACTTTTCCCTTCTAGAAGGTCTACTTGGCTCATGTTAGAATTTGTCTGATCTTGTTAGAGAGCATAATTTTTTTATTATATATGGAATATTTTATTTTGTCTTCAATAATTAAAACACATTCATTTTATATCTGCCTGATAGTTCTGTTATCTGAATTCTTAGGATTAACTAATTCAAATACAAGTTTTGTTTACTAGTTCTTGCTCATTACAGAATTGTTTCTTCTGAGTTTAATTTTCAGTGGCTCTTTATTTATAAGAACCTAGTGATATCTGGGTTGAGCATTTATTCTTCAAGAGTTTTGTGCTTGCTTCTACCAGGCATTTTAGAGATATCACTGGAATAGAGCTGCTTTTTAAGAGGATCCTGTAAGGAGTGTTAACATTAAGCCCAAATTTGCATGAGGACAGACAAATGGTTAAAAAGTTTAGAGGACAGTTTCCCCCCCCACATCTAGATTATAGACAAAGAAAGTAGGTAATTGAATATTTTATTCCATTTTTTTACTAAGCATATATACCAAGATTCTGGCATTATGAATTCCATGGGCCATGTCTGGTCTTTTCTTTCCATATGAGCATTAAAACCCAAGCTTCTTGATTTCTGAGTTTGATAAACCCCTTTAAATTTTGAGACCTTGGTGAGAGCTCAACCAACCTCTTTTACACAATAGAAAAATAGACACACAGAGAGAAATTTGATTTCTTATGATAATCTGGGTACTCTACCGAGCGCTGTATAAGTATCATCCCATTTAATTCTCATGCAACCCTAAATATGGTATTATTATTCTCATTTTTACAGATGAGGAAATAAAGTTTAAATAATTTCTTTCCAAGGTCACGCAGGTAGTAACAGTGACAGACTTTAATCCTAAATTTGACAGATACCATGCTCTAGGAGACAGATACCACGCTAGATAGATAGATAGATAGATAGATAGATAGATAGAGATGATAGATATATACATATAGAGATAGGTTGTTGCTTTCTATATAAACATCCTACCTCCTTACATCTGTTGAAAAAAAATGCCTTCCATCATCTGTGCAAGTACCATAATTCTCAACTTAATAATGGAAGAAAGGTTTTTGAAAGATTAGTTGACCATAACACCAGTCCAGCCCTATTTACTATCAGGATCTCCTCCCATTGAACTCCAAGACAACATCTGCTGTCATCTTCAATGGACCTCCTAACTGCTACATCCATCTTAACTTTAGCAGGACTTTTTGTTGTTCCTTAATGCCTTCGTGAGAAACTCCCTCCTTTGGCTTCTTGAGTTCTGACTATTCTTTATCTTTTTCTTTGCTTTACGTCTCTTTCATATCTAAAGTGCAGTATTTTCCCACTTCCCTTATCTTTTTGACTCTTCTCTTTTTTCACTTCCTTTTTTTCTGGTGTTATCACCAATCCCGTGGCTTTGATCTCCACCTCTAAGCAGGTGACCCTCAAATTTCCATCTCCATCTCAGGCGTCCCACCCCAACTTCAGACCCCTATTTTAATCACTTACCAAACATCTTTATCTGAGAAGTTTTGTCAGCCCACAACTTCTAAGATTCCAGTGTTACAGTGATCTCGCTTCCAAGCTCTTGCTGCTTCCCTTCTCTTGAATGTCTTTCTTTGTTCTTTCCTACTCTTATTTCTGTTTCCAAAATCTTACCTAGTCTTTAAGGTCCATCTCGAACTTAATTCCTATATCAAGTCCTTCCTGAGCCCTGCCTCCTTTAAACAAACCCCTTGGTACATTGCAACAGATGCTGCCAGTGCCCATATCCTCTTGCCCTTTCCATTTTAGTGCATTTTGGCTCAGCTTCCAACTACCTAACTCGTTTCTCTGGTCACCGATAGCTTTGTCCTCTGCTCAGGAGGCTAGAAGTATGGGCATACTGACACTCTCTGAAATTAACTTCAACCAATAAATACCCAGCTCCCTCATTCTTGAGTAAAATTACTGAGTATCTTGGCCCCCAGAGAACCCCCAATGGAAGTAAACTCTAGTCGCCCTCAGTGGTAGCTGTCTTGTTAAGGTATCCACTGACCTCCCTCCCTTCCTTGTCTCACATCACCACTCCTGGAAACACCACAAATTCGCTCAAATTCCTTTCTCAGGGCCTGCTTCTGGGAGACCCCAACTAAGATGCATG
Source organism: Carlito syrichta (assembly GCF_000164805.1). Lineage (NCBI taxonomy): Eukaryota > Metazoa > Chordata > Mammalia > Primates > Tarsiidae > Carlito > Carlito syrichta. The sequence goes on from NW_007036708.1 coordinate 386,786, forward strand.
TGGCCTGTGCCCCTTCTGGCAAACTCACGTTCAGTTTTGTTTTCTCATGTCGTTCATCCTTCTGGCAGCTGCTTCACAAGACCATCCTGGAGGTCCATGCTGGGATCTATTTCTGTCCCTAGCCCTGGTGGAGTCTCTGCTCATCAAGGAGGATGAGGAGATGGTGATTCAATGAAAAGATTTTGGAGACTACAGAGACATAAGGCAGATCCTACTTGTGCTGTGCCCTGGATATCAAAGGGAAGACCTCAGCATATGCTAGTGTGTACATGCAGGTGCTATTCAAGTCATGTGAGCAAGAGAATACCCAAAAGAGAGAGATGGGAAAGCAGAGTCCTCAGTGGTGTGGAGCCCGGTGGAGGACAGTGGCAGGGAAATAATTTTAGAAAGCTAAGCTGAAGCAAGTGGGCCTGAAAGTCAAAGATGGAGAAGAAGGGGCAAGTTTTACCCTAAAAGAAGCAAGCCATGAACTAGAACCTTGAAGAACACTGCCATAACCTGAAGAGGTCAACTTCACTGTCTGCCCCAGATAGACCCCACTTCACTTCCACAGCCTCACAAGTTTTCTCCAGGCCAGTAGCACCCGGCTCTGGGGACCTGCCTATTTATCTGTGCCTATTCTTGGTGAACCAGTTCCCCTCCTGGGAGCCTAAGCCCCCCATTTCCAGGATCCAGCTAGAAAGTCCTAGCCTTCTCAGTGTCCTGACCCCTAGATCAGGCACGTCCCAAATGTCTGCTCTGGTATCACCCCAGTCTTCACCTCTGAGTCATCTCTGACTCACCCTGGTCCTTTCCTTTCTGTCCCTCCATGATGGGCTGGGAGCCCAGTGGAGCTGAGAACTATTCTGAATGGAGAGTGTTTCAGGCCCTCGGTGCTGACCTCCACCTTTCTGCAGGCTAAGATTGTATGAATATCCCACTCCTTCCAATAAATACCCCAAACTCACCCATATGAAACTCAGCTAGAGCCACCTGTGACCCTGGAGCAGAATTGACATGGAGCAGAATTTACCAGGCGGAAGGGATCAAGGCCAGGATGCCCCAGAAGGCCAGGCCTGGGGCCAAGCGTCTGGCTGGGATGACTCCTTACTTAACTCTGAGACAGGGACTTGAGGCAGCTCTTGCCCAGTCTGCACAGGGAGGAAATGGAACTTCTGCAGAAAGGTTCAAGCTCAACCTAAAGATAAGCCATGCTAGAGGGAGGTACAGGGAAGCAGCATGGTAGGAAGAAAGTTTTTTGGCTTATGAATAATGGTCCCTGCAACTTGGCCCACTAAACCCAGAGATCTTTTAAACTTTTATTTTAGAGTGGTGGGGTACTTGTGAGAATTAGATACATAAGTAAATTGTGTGCAGTGAGGTTTGGGCTTTTAGCGAGCCCTCTCTCCCCCTGTTAGTGGTACCACCTCCCTCCCTCCCTCCCTCCCTCCTTCCCTCCCTCCCTCCCCTGGTAGTGTCCAGTGTCAGTTGTGTTCATGTGCTCTGTATTAAGGGCCCACTTATGAGTGAGAACATGCGGTATTCAGTTTTTTTAAAGCCAGAGATTTAAACTGGGTAGGAGTTGTGTGAATTCAGGCGAGGCATCAAGAAAGAACATCATTAAAAATTGATTAACAAGGCAGTGTTGACCACCTGCTCTGAGATCAGCCTCTGCTAGGCCACTTGTGACAGAAACAAGGGAAGAAGCCATCATCACCCATAGGAAGGAGACATCCTTACCTACATGTGTCTTTTCCTATGCTGTCTACATCTGTTCCTCCCTAGGCTACCCATCCTTGTCACAAGAGCAAAACCAAGACCAAGAGCTCAGTTTTGGACATGCTAAGACAGAAATATCTGTGGTGTTACCAAGTAGAACATCTAGAAGACTGTCTAGAGCACAGAAGAGTGTTCTGAACATGGGTGCAAACTCAAGAACCAGTGCAAACGTTATTCCAAGCCAAAAGGTGAAATTCCCAACTGCTTGTGTCCCAGGAAAAGAAAAGAGATCACGGATTCATGGATGACAGAGGAGCTTCGCAGGATCCACATCACCAGCAGGAGTGAGGCTGAAAGGCTACAGGCAGCTGGCTAGAGACATGGGATCTCAGACTCCCTGTTTTATCTGAGACATTAGGATGATGGACTCATAATGAGTTTGTGCATGTGAGGGGGGTCAGTGCCTGCGGAATGGTTGAGAGGAGCCATTGGGTACCTTAAAAGGAAGACCAGGGGCAGCAGAGAAGCTTGAGCTGGAAGGCAAGACCGAGGAGGACAGAATCCAGGAACTGCTGGACCGAAGAGCTAGGCAGTGGATCCTTAAGGGACCCTAGGGCCAATGCCACATAAGGAGCTGTAGCCAGTCCTGCCCTACTTAGAGAGCTTGATCATTCTTTCTCCTTCTCCTCCTTTTCCTCCTCCTTTTCCTGCCTCTCTTCCTTTTTTCACTCTCTTCCCCCTACGTCTTTTTCTTACTATTTTTAAACCAGAGACTAAACCCAGCCCTGTCATTAGATGGCTCCTCAGGAACTCAGACCACGAGTTTGGTCAAGAAAGCCAGAGGGGAAGAAACTCCACGAGCTGTGGGAATCATAGGCATGAGGGTAGAGGGAAGGAAAGAAGCAGAGGCCGGGAAGGGCTGCAGCAGGGATGAAGCTGCGGCAGGTGGAACAGCCCAGCGAACCATCTCCTTCCAGTCACTCTTTCCTGGCGCCTCCCCTCAGCAGGGACAGGGTTTGGACGAATGGTCCCCAGGGGAAGCAGTTCTTGCTCCAGGTTGCAGTCCCCAGTCCCAGGGACCTAAGTTGAAAACCTCTAGCCAGAGAGAAGTTTGACAAAACTTTTCCTGATGGTTGCTATGAAGCTATGATTACTCAGGGCTCCCAGCCGAGTTCCTCGCAAAAATTACAGGAAGTGACTGGTATGGTAATTAGAGTGACTGAGAAGTCCAAGTCCTGGTTCAGGTCCAGGGTGGGCTTATTTTCATTGTTCTGTTTCTCATCTCCTCTTCTCAGCCACAGACTGACCCTCTACCAGCCTCTGCAAGCCTGAGTTTGACCCTAATTCCAGTGTGGCAGATACCACTACTGTTCCCCAATATCTATCTTGCTCTTCTTCTAGATACATGGAAGGTGGTACTTCCCCTTTCCTTAGGAATTAGAGTGGCTGTGTGACTTGCTTTGACCAATGAAATGTGAGCAGAAGTGGGGAGTTTTTCTGGTGGGAAAACTTACTTGATCACTCTCAACTCTCCATCTCTCTTTTTTTCCTTGTTGTGGCAGCTGTGGAAGCACCTGTTAATGTGGAAGGGACTCCTCAAGACATGACACAGGAAAGCCTGCCCTGGAGAGTCACCCAGACCTGTTATATTAAGTCACAGATAGCAAGGGCTATTTGTTACTGTATCATAACTTGGCCTAAACTGACTGATACCATGCTGACCACAATGCATCTTCTGCAGGGGAAAGATGAAAAGTGGATTTAAAATAGTCATCTTCCAGAAAGTCCATAAAGCTAACAGGGAAAATGAATTTTTGGAATGAATTTTGACCAGTGACAAGTAACTAATTAGAAAAGTAAAAGTAAGGGGAATTCTGGTAAATAGTGACCACTATAGCCAATACAATTTCAAAAACTCTGAGAAAAATAGTCACTCATTAGTTCATTCAGTCAGTCTTTCTCCCTTTATTCATACTACAGTTATTTGTGAGTGCCAGGCATGATACTATGACAGGGTACATGGAGATAAAGATAGAAGACCACTGCCCTTGAGACACTCTTAGCTTCAGAGAGAACAGAGGCCCTTACGATCCTAGTATCTTAAGAGAAATGCTGCCAGGGAAATTTCGAATGATCATGATGAGGGAAGAAAAGAGAAATGAGCTTGAGCTGAGGTGTGAGAGGTGTGGATACAACAGAAGGAAGGAGGATCACAGCTCAGGTTGAGAAAGCGCCAGGTTGCATCTCAGTCACTAATTCCACAGTCATTTATTGAGCATTTACTATGTGTCAGGCATTGTTCTAAATGAAACAAGGTGCACAAGGAAGAAGCATATAAGGGCTACAAGGAGGGCCTAGAGAGAATCAGCATTGGACATTGATGTGATAAATGTATAATTAATGATATGAAAGAGTGTTTACTATAGAGAGGCTCTGCCTAGGAATTTGGAAAAGGCCTTGAGTGAATACAAGTTCACCATTCATTCAACCTCACTTTTTGGACCTGTAAACCTAGAAGGGGGCTGATTAGGAAGGGCTGTGCCCAGATGCAAGAGCCCAGAGTCAGGCTGAATTGAAGCAGGCATCTCCCCAGGGCAGCAGAAACACTGTAGCTGTGGGAATCCTGCATCCCGATGACAAGAAGAAGCCACCAACCTGAGCTGAGCAACACATGAAGGGATGAGGTGAGGGCTTTGAAAGGAGACAAGTCACACCATCAAAATCTGAAAAGACTGGGGTCAAGTCAGAAAGGAGAGCCAAGGGGCCTTGGGGGAGATTCTAAGTGTAGGTTGACCATGTCCACAGCCTTGATGTGGTGGGTGCTGGCCACCCAGAGAGGTGGAAAGTTGCTGGGCACAATGACTTGGACTAAAATAATTTTGTCCAATTTTAAAATCACAAAAGTTGTCCTGCTTAGGCTGGGGGGAGAGAGAGAAAGAGAGAGAGAGAGAGAGAGAGAAAGGTCAGTCCTTCTCCCAAATGAACAGAGATTATTACCTGAGCTTTGATTGGCATTGCAAATGAGTGGGGGAGGCCATGTCCCAAGGTAGATACAGGAATCCTGACCACTGAGTCTGGTTGGTCACTGGACAGTCGCAAGAGCTATTTTCTCTGACTAGGGCCACTGGGCCTTCTGGCTCACACCTTCAGGATGGCTGAGAACCCCCAGGGCCTTCTGAAACTACTGCAGGCAAGATTGTTCCCCAAAGACTCAGCTTCTGGGGGCCTTAGAACCCTGTGCCCGGACTTCTCTTCTTAGGCCAGGACTCCAGGGCCGTCACAACACTTTTCACATGTGTGTGTGATTTTTTGGTTTATGTTGGTTTTTTTCTGTCTCTAATTAAATTCCTTTGGAAAAAATCCATCTCCCCAGAACTAAGGGATTAAAAGTTTTCAGTTTTGTTTTTGATTTTTGTTTTTACCCCATCTGTGCCATGGCTTGGAGCCCTTAGTGACTGATTTTCACGTTGGGGACAGGGTTGACTGAGCTGGAGAGGGAGCACCCAATGGCATTGAATAAAGTGACAACTTGAGGCCAGACAGGTGGAAAAACCAATGAAAGTTTCTTCTCCTTAACCTTCGTGCACCTAAATGCCCACCCTCAGGGAGCTTCCTAAAAAATCAGAGCCCTAAATACTCTCCACTGTCAGTCCTGCCCACCCTCCTTGGGCCCCCTCCCTACTTGCCCTGTGTGGCCAAGTCCCAGACTGGGCACTCCATCTTCAAAGGGAGAAGACAAAGCTGGCTTGTTGCTCTGTATTTGTCTTGGGAGTGCTGGTTCCTAGGACAGCCTCCTGGCCTGGCAGGCCGGAATAGCGCCGAGTCTACAAGGCCAGCCTGCCTGCCCTGCCAGACCTTCTGAATTGCTTGTTTTTATTAAAATTCTTCTGCACGCGCAATCCTGGATGGTGTGTGGATCTTGGATGAGGCAGCGTGGGGGACCCAGGGAGAGGAAGGCCCTAGGCTTGGGCCTGGGTTTGACTTGCCTGAATGGAAGTCCATAAAAGTGACCCAGGATTGGTGCCCCAGAGCTCAGCAGTATGTGACACAACAGGCTTTGACCAGGTCTAGGCTACCAGCCCCCAGATGATACGATACAGAGAACATGCTGGAGAGCCACAGGAGTGGAAAAATGACAGGACCCAGCGCCGCAGGGCAAAGTTTATAACAACTGTTCCCTCTCGGCTCTTACTGGCAGGCTCCTACAGAGGGGCCATCTGCTTGGCAATTCTCTCCTGGCCATAATTAGCAGCAGAGGCCACCTGTGGCAGCTTCAGCAATATAGGGACTGCTGGGAGCAGGGCTGTGTGCCTTGGCTTCCAGCTTTTTCTAAGTGCTGACCTGCTCTCAGGCTCTGAACCCAACACTCTTCAGGGACTATGTGTGCTGCCTTCCCAGGCCCAGACATTCCAGAGCATTGCCCACCTGGTCTTGGAAGGGAGTGATGGACCAAACTCCAGAGCAAATCCTGTTCTGTATGGTTGGACTTTTATATACAGAAATTCTATTTCCATCACTCAGTTAAATCTACCTGGAGATTGATTTCCCTCTTGCCCCTCTGACCTCCCCGCCCTGAGTCCCTAAGTCTGTCATTCTCCTGGGAGGCCTGCGGTGAGACAGGCAGACAATGGCAGACAGTAGCATGGGAGCTTCCAGCCAGAGAGTGCACTTTTCAACGTCACCATCAGACATCTAGATTTGTGCTCCCTACAGTCTGGGCTTTGGGCTCCTGCTGAGGTGACCACCCCGACAAGACCTACGGGGAGGTGGTGAACGGTGCAGGGGTGGGGGAGCCGTTTTCAAGTCAGGAAATTGCAAAAGTTCCAGCATCTGCAGCCAAAGGCTCAGTGTGGAAAATTTCAGGCTCCAAGCAGGGTTCCAGGGGAGGAGGAAAGGAGCAATGGGGCCAAGATGTTTGTCCCGGGCTTCCCAGACCTGCACCCTCCCCCACAGGCAGGAGGTGCGTGAAGGGCCCAGGGAAGGACTCTCTAGTAGAAAACCATTTAGAGCCCGGGGGACTGGCTCACACACCTTCCTACTGGTCAGAGAAGAATGCATTCAAAACAGTGCTTGCTCCCAGGGGAATGCTATAGAGGAATCCCAGCCCTCAGCATGCAGAGGGAAACCGAGGCGCAGTGGGAGGGAATCCGTTCTAGACAAAACCAAAGTTTCAGTCTAAGTGACTGTCTCACCCATCATAATCTGACACAGGAAGGTGAGTGTGACCGTGGGGGAAGATTCGGGGAAGGAGCAGGGGTCCTGGGATTCATTCTGGGGCTTCCTCTAGGAAGAGCTGAGGCTGGGGGTAGCCAGGACCATGAAGTGATGGAATGAAACGGGACTTGGGTGCCAGGCACGGAGGCCAAGAGTGGCTGCAGCCCTGGCCCAGTTGCCAGCCAAGACTTCCTCCCGGCCTGCTCAGCCCGGCTGCCGTGTCCCCCTAGTGGGTCCCTGCTCGGCGGCGGCCACGCTCCAAGTGGCAGGGCTCCCACCTGTCATCAGGAATCACCAGGGCCCCACAGGCACCCCGCTGACCCCGCATCCTGGCCAGGACTGCTTGACGGAGCCTGGGGGGAGCCGCCCGCCCGCCGCCACCAGCATCTCCGCCGCCTGCTTGGGCCTCCTCGGGGCTCCTGGAGCCGGGCCGAGAGCGTGCAGCCCGCCGGCTTGCGGCTGGGGATTTCACTCGGAGCCGCTACATTTGGAACCCATTATTTAATCATTAATTTCCTCCTCTCGTCGACCCCTTCCACCCCGCCTCAGCTCGGCGCCCCCGCCCCAGATTAGATCTCCACGTGGTGCTTTGCAGTGATCCCTGACAGGGCTTCTGTGCTGGGGACGGGAGGCAGGAGGGGGGCGGGCGGCTGCGCTGGCCCAGGGCTTCTGTCGGTTGGTTGGGAGGCCCGGGCAGCCCAGGGCCAAGAGCTCCACCACCGGAGGTGCAAAACACTGACGCACTGATCCTAGGGGTACCAGCTGGGTCTGCCAAGGGCTGTCAGAGGAGGGTGTCCTCCCGGAGGCGCAGGGCGGTCCAGCTGACCCAGCCCGGTGCTTTTAGAGGCCAAGGGCATCTGGAGCACCTCTAAGCCTCTGTGGCCTGCCACAGCGCTCCCTGTTCCCTTCTCCCTTGAGGGTTCATGGAAGTGGAAAGGTGATTGGGGGATGGGGTGGCTGTGGTGTGTGCCCCCCCCCCCGGTGTCCCAAGGGCCACCCTCTGCCCCCAGCCCATGCCCAGCCAGGTAACAGGCATGGCTCCCCCTCAGGGAGCTCCCAGTCTGACACACCAGGGAAGGGATCAGACCTCGGCAGGGTGTAGGGACCGCTGGCCCGGTCACAGGGGAGGCCATGGTGAGTTGAGGCTGCGTGAGGGAAGAAGCGCCTCTTTCAGCCTCCCCTGGACACACGGGCAGTAAGGGGGTGTTCGCTGCTCTCCTCTCAGTCCTCCCACATAATTGCAGGCTCAGAGATCTGAGGAATGATTGTGACTTTGGCATTCCTGGGTCGAGGCAGCTCTGAGGACACCGCACTGGGATGGGAGAGAGAACACTGAAACTAGGGAACAAGGGAAGGAGCAAGCATTTATTGGGTGTCTACTGCGGGCCCTGCCTGCATGCAGGTACTTTGTTACATTGTCGTCAATTCACTGTCAGCAGCAGAGGCAGCATTGCTAACCCTGACATGGTACTTGTATGTACCAGACAGTGTCCTGAGTACTTTACATATATCACCGCATTGTAAAACTCCCAACAGACCTGTGAGTGAGGTGTTGCCACTCTGCTTGCTTTAAAGATGGAGACACTGAGCCTCAGAGATATGAAGTAATAACTCACTCAAAGTCAGAAGTGGCAAGAACAAGATCTGAAGTCTGCACTGTTCCCAACATCTAAAAAGCTCAGGTCTGAACACAGGCCACCTCGATTCTACCTTGGCCTCCAGTCCTGGAGAAAGCTGGCCTGCTGGGAATCTCCTGGCATATCTCAGGAGAGGGGAAAAGGGCAGAGACTTTCTCTTGCTTACAACACTGCTCATAGAAAAATGCCCTCCCTCGTTCCCCTGTCCCAAAACATCCACCTTTTTCCAAGGCCCAGTTCAGCCAGGTCCTCCCTGACATTCCCAATCCCTTCTCTGGAGTCTTAGCAGCACTTAAAGGTTGAGACCCATCGCTTGCCCTGTGCTGTTCTCCAGAAGTTTCCGGCAGGTGAGACTTTTCTCTCACTGACCCGGAAGCCCTCGAGGGGTAAAAGAGCATCAGAAAACAACCTGTGGCAGGAGTAAGGACTTGGAAGACAGGTTGCACAGGCTCCAGCTCTATACCCCATTGCCTCATCGCTACCCATGGCCTCAGAGGTGTGTGAACAGGCATGGAATCGGGGCAGGCATTCCATTCCTCTACAAACTCACTGACCACACTAGCTGCTGATTGCTGTCAGAGCCTGTGGAAAGACCTGTATCCTTTTCTTGGCTTCCTATGCTCTGAGCCCCTCTTCAGTGCTGGCAGAAGTCCCTAACTGAATAGTCTTGGTGCAAGACAGATCCCATCTCCCACTCCCACCACAGATGCTGAAGCCAGACACATACCTCCTATGCAGTTGGGATCTGGACACCTGCTAGGGCTGTAGGTGCCCTGCCTGGGCAGGAAAGAATTGTTCTGGTGGCGGCTGCATCAGCAGCCTCCCGTTTTGAGGGGCTAGAGCGGTGCCAGCTGTGATGCCCAGTATGCAGGGCTGGTGCGTCATAGGGCCCCTTCTGTGGTGTGCTCTGGGATGTGCTCTGGCTTTTCAGGCTTCCTTGCTCCCATCTGTTTTCTGAGCCTGTCTGTCTTCCCTTCTGTGCAAATCTGGTAGACAGTGAATAGCCTTTCTCTGCTTAAATTAGCCAGACTAGGTTTCTGTTGCTTGTAACTGATGCAGTCTGGATTTCCAAAGTCTTTCCTTGTCCATCTTCCACCCACACTTTGGAGTCTGCTTGGCCTGAAGTCCAGATATGCAGAGACAGGATACCAAGTTGACATTCCATCCAGTGTTGGCTCCAAAGTTGGCACCTCCTCTTTCCCAGAAAACCCTGGGAAAAAAAAGTAAGGACACACAACGTGTCCTTTGATGAGGCTAGACTTTGGAGTGACCAGAACCAGGGGCGAGTCCCAGCCCTGCCTTTATCAAGAGATTTATTACTTTGGAAACTCTTTGCGCTATAGTTTTTTTTTCATTTTATCTGCGAAAAAAAGAAAAAAAACCTTGCTTCATATAAGTCATTGCAAAGGTTAAATGAGGTAATTAATGAACACAAAGCATCTAAAATGGTGTCTGCCACACAATAGTCACTCAACATTTATTTATTCAGACACATTTTCTAATTATGGCCCCAATTCTCTGCTTCTCTCTATCTCTGCCCTTTGCCATGTGAACTTATGGTTCTTCCTACTAGAGGGGGAGTATACCTGCCACTTGTCTACGTGACTTGCTTTGGCTGATAAGATACTAACAACCGTGATGCAAGCAGGGTCTAGAAATGTGTCTGCACGGCTGAGCTTGCCCTTTTGTGATCCATCACCTACATGGTATGGGTAGGTGCCAGTCCTGGGAGGATGAGAGACATATGGAGCAGACTCACCCTGCAGCTTGCAGTCAACACCAGCTGATCCTCAGATACAGGAGTGGGAATAGGTGACTGTTACTTTAAACCATTGACCTTGAAGATGATTTGTTACACGGCATTATTGGGGCAATTGCTAATGATATACTCACTACCAAATAATCCAAAATAGGCATAGTTTGGCCTCCTTGATGCTCTTAGAGACTCAAACTTTCTCTACCACTCTTCTTTGCTCGCCTTAGTGTTTGAAATTTGTCCCTCTCATGGCAAGCTGGTTCCTGCATCTCTGAACATAAGTCCATGTTCCAAGCACTGATATGGGTGAAAGGTGAACAATGAAGGGTGAAGGGCAAAAGCTAAGAAGGAGCATGTCAGTTGAGTCTGTCCCTCTCACAAGTTCTCCCAGAAGCCTCATCCACATATATTTTATCTTATTTTCCCACTTACATTTTATTATCCAGAGCACTGTCTTAATGTTACTCTAGCTGCAAGGGATGCCAGGAAGCTGGCTATTTTTAATGAATCACATTGCTTCCTTGAGCCAAGGGAGCCTACGATGTGTCAGAGAGGGTGCTGAGAGCTGGGGAGGCAGCCTCCCAGGCTCCTGGCTTCTCGTGGAAGAGAGACAGAATCACAGGGATGTGTGCTCTTTGCTGCTGTCCTGCGTGGAGGGACGTCCTGAGCAAGTGCTGGTCTGCCGAGTATGAACTCCAACCTCCCCCTACCCCTTCAGAGTCTCACATCCCTGTGAGATTGCAGTGATGGTAAGGGACCACCTGAAGGAGTTGGATGGGGATTGAGTGGACATGGAGCCCAGAGAGAGGTTATTCCCTTTCTCTTCATGGTCAATTGCTGGCACTGTGGCTGCTACCTGTTCAGATATCAGGGAGGACCTCCAAGGGAGCCCACTCAAGTGGAGATCAGGGTGTTTGGGGTGGCTGTCTGGTGATGGGAATGAATGATGCCTACCGAGGAGGGGTCAGGTCTTTTGGGATGTCAGTCCCATCTCTGGATACACAGTTTCCTCTGAATGCAGGCCCTGCTTTTTCCTCCTATCTCCCTTTCTCTCTCTTTCCCCTCATCTGGGGCATCTTATTTGGGCTTATCACTCTTTCCAGCCCATGCCATGAACCCTCAGAAGTCTATGTCTTTCTATAGAAACAGTCCTTCCCTGTGGCATTGATGCCTCCCAATCCGGCTTAAACAAGAGAGAGCCATTGACTGAAAATAAATATTGGGATGAAAAAATACATCCAGGAAGACATTGAAATCCTATTATCTACGTAAGCAGTCAGGCCCATTTTAACAGAATGTGAACAAAGTGAGGGCAGCCTCGCCCAGAGAGGGGCCTCACCCAGCCTGAGGGAGGAGAGGGAGGGCAGAGTCTGAAAGACTCACCAGTTCATCCTTACTTGTTGGCATCTGCTCTGTGCCAGGCGCTGTCCTTGGTGCTGGGGTGAGAGGCATTAACCAGATGCATGGCAGAGGGTACTGTCCTGGCAGAGGGGGCAGCCCGTGTGGGGGCAGAGAGAGTGCAGAGCACTGGGAAGCTCCTAGTGGGGTGAAGTAAGTGCAAGAAGTGGGCAAGGTGGGGGTGTGGGACATAGTGTGGAGGGGAAGAAGGGGGCTGATCAGGGACCAGGAAGGACCTTTGGGACCGTGTCTGGAAACTAGCCTGAGATCGGAGAACATTGGTGGGCCCTGATGTGAGGCAGGGGGAACGTGTGAAGAAGAACGACGTCTCCGGCTGTGGTGTGAGGGATGGGTCTGAGGGGCCTGCTGCACACACAATGGATTGGTTAGGGGGCCAGAAGTGGCAGCATGGGGAGAAGGGTCGGGGAGAGTGACAGCTGCTGGCAGCAAAGCTGTGGGTGTGCATTCTCTCCTTTTCAGGAAAAGTCCATGGGACAGGGTCACTGCTCCTTCCTCCCATCCCCACCACCATATTTTCCTTCTTGGGAGCCAGGCCAAACACCCCTCATGGGGGACTCAGCCAGGCACGGGACATGGGAGTCAGTGAGGTAGAACAAAGGAGCTGTGGGCCAAAGTGAGCTCTGGGCTAGGATGCACAGAGCCAGGGGTACCAGAGTGGGGAGCGGGTTTGAGCACAGAATGATCCCCTCCTCCCACCACCCTCTCACACCTGCCCTACACCAAGCTTGGAGACCTCTCTACTCTCTGGGGACCCCTCAAGAAGCCTTAGAAAGCTCCAGAAGAGACACTCATACTCACATTCTGGCTCCAACCTGGAATAATTACCCCTAGCAGCCCTCCGTGGGAGACCCGTCCCCAACTTGCTCTTCCCCCTGTCTAAGGCCAGACAGACCCCTCCCCTTCCTTGGCCCCCTTTGTCCAGGGCATCCTGTAGATCCCTGTCCACGGCCTCCATCTGGCCTTCAAGGCATCGCTTCATTTTCTTTGGCTGTTACTTTTTCCTCTTTCCACGTACCTGGTTGGCTTCCAGGATCAGCCAAGGCTCAGACTTGGCTACATGGAAGTAGAGATAGACACAGTCCCTTTATTATTTAATTTAGTGAAAAAAAAAAAAGAATTCTTGGCTGAGGTGGTACCTCCCAAGCCAGAGCCAGGAGACCCCACCAAAGACCCTGGGAGCTGGCACAGGAAGTGGCCAACAAGAATCTCCCTCGAAGCTCAAATGGCGTCCCCACCCCCCCCCCCAGGTCTCCTCTGGCAGGCTCCAGGCCTCCCGGCTGCCCTCCACCTCCCACCTTCCAGGCGCTCCCTTGTTCCCAACCCCCCAGGGCTGCAGCCCCTGCCAAGGACTGGCAGTGACACATTGCTCAGCCCCGCCTGGGGCCCTCCCAGCTCCAGCGACCTCTGGATGGCCCCCAGGCCCACCACACACTGTGGGCTGTTCCAGCCGAAATTCCCTTGCACTGTGGAAAGAGGAAATGAGAGCAGGGGTGGGGGCAAGGATGGAGGAAAAAAATAAAATGAGATGGAATCGAGTCCTGGAAGAGAGAGAGAACTGAAGGAAGAAGGGGCAGTGAGGATCGTCTGACTTGGCTGAGGCTGCCCTGGGGCCACGGCAGTGGTCTTGTCAGGTCACTCTCTGAGGGCATCTTGCCCACGCCTCCCCTGTGACAGCATCTGGAGGCAGATCGTATCTTGGTCTGGGCTTGGAGAAGCCTTCTGCCCTGTGTCTTCTTGAGTGACAATCTCTATCCCTCAGGGGTAGCCAACGTACCCAGGGGCAGCTGAGCCCCTGAAATGTCCGGCCTGGCTGGACCCCAGGATTGAGCTCACAGGAAGAGCTCTGAGACAGCTGCCCTCCCCATAATGTCCCAGTGGGCTTGGCATCCCCCAGCACTCTTGCTAGCACCCTCCCCACTCTCTGACCCCTGGTTTCCAGGTTCCCCACGTTAGGGCCTTGGTACTCCACTGCCTTTGTCCTGCCTTGAAAAGGCTCTACTGCCCCAAATGTCACAGCATCCTGTCCTTTTACACCTCTGTTAGCCCACTATTTGCTTCCTGCCCCCCCATTCATGTGCTTATTCATATAACAATATAACAAAGGAGAGATGAGAAGGAAAAAAGAAAGTAGAAAACTGTCTTGGGAGAAGGGGGCAGAGGGAACAGTTTAAAAAAAGGCATGGAGCTATCAACATGTCATATTTTGGTTATTGTTAGTCACTCTAAAGAGAGCTATACATTTAAAAAATGTAAACCTTCCTATGCTCCAGTGGAAAGCAACCACTGCAGAGTCAAAAAGGCAGACTTTGCATTAGATAATAGTTTAATAGTTTCCTTCTTTTTTTTGGTACCTCTTATTAAATGCACACCCTCTGCCAGCCATGTAAGATATAATGGAAGAAAGACAGACAGAGTTTAGGTCAACTCTTGTGCTCTCAAATTCACGATGAATTCCGGAATTCTCTCTATCCTATAGAATGCTGCAGCCCACTGAAAGACAGAGGCATTAGAAAATGTTCTTGGTTCTCAAAAATTGTTTTGAGTCCTGATTTTATACCACTATTGTCTTCTCAGTCACACAGCCACATCTCTAATCCAGAAATAATTGATTTCTTGGTTTTTAAAAATTTTTATTTTAGAATTAACCCATTGTCTGCCTTCTAAAATGCTTCATGGTTATTGTATAACTACCGTGGTGTCTCTACAAAACTTTGGCTCTTTGGGAATGGGCTCTTATGACCTATCTCTGCTCCCAAGTTTGCCATTCCCTAGGGTGGCAACATTAGGGAGGACAGCAGGATGTCTCTCTATCACCCAAGCTGAGGCAGAGTCCCTGGAGAATGACGTGGCCTTTCGGTGCAGTGACCTGGCCCCTATTAAGAGGTCCAGGGAACATCAGCCTCTCCTCGGTTCACCAATGGTAGAAAGAGTACTAAATATTTCCCTAATAGATTAAATGAATGTATAAAATCAGTGTGTTAAATTATCTACACTAAGGTATAAATGACTAAGAACTGCATTACTCTCCTAAATGAATATTTTCCCATTTATGGCAAAAATGCTTAATAAACTAGGAAGGAAAGGGAATTTACTCAAGCTGAGAAACTGGATGAGGTGATGGAAAGGCTCTAAAACTGGCCTGTGGTGATGATTGCACAACTCTGAATTTACTAGAAGTCATTGACATTATGAATAAGTTTGATGGCATGGAAAGTATACCTCAGTAAAACTAAAAAGCCCAAAAAGTGACGCTTGTTAACTGGTGTCCACCATTGGAGCGATTTCTGCCCTTGCTTTGGAGACTCAGAGAGCAGAGGAGGGGACAGCTCATGAGATGCCAGTGTTCCCTGGGCCTCTCAGCCGGGAGGAGGGACACTGCTCTGAAAGGGCCATGCCACTCCCCAGGAGCTCTATCTCAACTCCGGTTCAGAGGTGGATGTCCCGGACCTTCTGCTCTGCTCCTGACCCTCCTACCCCAGGGAATGCTGCACTCGGGAACTACTCGTTCTAACCCTGTGCCTTGGGCCCCATTTCACCCCCAATTGATTAGAAATAGAGAATACGTGCATGAATGTGTGTGTGTGTGTGTGTGTGTGTGTGTATGTGTGTGTGTGTGTGTGTGTACTGTGTGTGTGAGTTAGTGGACAAGTGTGAGTGTGTGTGAAGGCGTGAAGATGTGTGCATGCGGTGCTCACGGTTGTGATCCACCTCAGCCTCCAGCAGTGGCCATCCGCTACTGGGGGATAGGGCCATAGGACCGCAGCAGATGAAATGACCCATCGGGAAGACTGGACAGCAGGGAGAACCATGAAGGGCTGACAGCAGCCTGAAGACAATTTGGGAGAAATGATGTCCGGATGTCACTCTTTATGCCCCGTTCACCCTACCGTTTGCACACACGTAGACACACATGCACTGTGTTCTGGACTTTGGGGCCATAGTTGTTGAGAGGGACACAGCTTCTTTGGGACCCCAAAAGTTCAAAGAGCGGATTCTGAATTCTTCTCTTGGCCCTTGAAGGAGAGAAAAGGGAGGGAGCCCACAAGCACACAGGCCTCAAATCTTCCAACTTGGATTATAGGGTATGCTTCACCTAGGATGAGGCAGAGGAAAAGAGATGGACACACCATCCTGAGCGGCGCTTACCCAGAAGCACTTGTTCCCACCCCCATCCTATTAGAGTATAAATAGCAAGGTCCAGACTCCCCATCAACCACCCATTCATCTATGCATTCATCCATCCATTCACCTAGCTAGCCTCCCACCCATCCATCCAGTCATCCATCCACCATCCATCCATCCATCCATCCACCCAGCCACCCAGTCACCCATTCACCCATCCATCTACCTATCCCCCAATATTCAGATATTCTGAATCGACCCATCCATCTACTCATCCACCTGTCCATCCACTCACCCATTCATCCATCCCCCATCCATAGGTCTACTCACTCATTTGTTAAATGAACATTTACTGGGTACTTACCCAAGGTCTGGTACTGTACCAGGCCCTGAGAACACAGTGATGGAGAAGCTCAGGCTGTCTCCCTCAAGAAGTTCACAGTCTGGTGGGGAAGAGAGTGAAAGTAGATCTGCACAATCACAGAGGTTGAGTGCATGGGAGTGTATGACTATGAGCGTGTGTGCAAGAATACAGGATGGAAATGCACTGGGAGATCATGGACCAGGGTCACCAGCTGAGCATCAGAGAAGGGAGGCTGGTCAAGAAAAGATTCCCAAGAGAGGCAATGCTTGGGAAATTAGGAGTCTGCCAGACAGACAGGGAAAGGGTGACATGAGGCAGAGGAAATAGTTTAGGGCAAACCCTGAAGATGAGGTTAATCTTGACGTGTCCTGGAGGCTGTAGGCAGAAGAGGAAGGATGGGATTTCACAGGCTTCTTAGCTTGTTGGAAGAAGAGGACAAGATTTAGGCTCAGAGCTGAGATAACAATGCCACACAGTTCCCCCATCCCCACAGGAGTCCCGGCCAGACTTCCTGTATCTGTCCGTGGAGGCTGGGAGCCACTTGAATATGTTTCAGTTTATAAGGTTTAGGAGGTAAGAAACATGAGGGAGGAAAAATTGTGCAGACCAGTGAAAATGTGCCCTGGCCCTGAGCCTGTCTGTGGATGGACGGTTGGGAAATGCTGGGCCCGAAGATCTCTAACATTCCATGAAGCTAATGTTCCAGCCTTCCTGGTCTGCAAGCTGCAGTGCTAAGTCCTTTTCTCCCAAATATCAGGAAGCTGTGGGTAAAACCCTGCCAAAGAGTGTGAGAGAATACAGACCACATGCCCCCTCAAGGGACCCCAGACAGAGGAGACTTGGTCCCTGCCCTTGGAACATGGCCGTCTCATGGGGAAGGCAGGGCCTGTCTTGGTTCCTCAAAAGCACCTGAGAAGACATAAAGGGCAGGGGGCACAGGGGTGACCCAACTCTAAAATATGAGTCCTGGCCAGGCAGTGCTCCCTAGAGCTGGGCTCTGGGCCAAAGCCACCCAGACAACTCTACCCTCGGTTGCCAGGACGGGCACAAGATATTCTGGATCTTTGAATCCCATCAAATGTGTTGCCATAAATTTTGTTTTTCTAAAATGTACCTCAGATGCTCACAATATCTAAAGCACTGCGGGTTGGGAAGGGTGGTGGAGATGTTGAAAAGAGGGAGAACTTGGGGATGCTAGAGACACCCCATTCTTTGTAGGTGTCTTTGAGAAGGTGGGCAGGACGTGAGCTGCAACACCTGTGCCTGTAAGACCACAGCCCTCCCCCAGAAACAAGAGAAGCCAAGGTCTGCCTTTCCAGCATGGAGAACATAGTCAACCCCAGCCCTACTCAGAGTCCTGCACAGTCCCCAAGCCTTTGTCCATGTCACCTGTCCAGTGGACGTGCCTTCCCTCTCTATGCCAGTCCAGTCTTCAAAGGCCACTCTTGTCCTGTTTCCTCCAACCCTCTGAGGTTCCAGTTGGCTCTTACCACCTTGTGTCTTGTTTTACTAAGATATTGGGATGATGTGCCAGCTCTCCCCTAAAAGTTATCTGAAGGTGGCTGGTCACTCGCCCTCTATGTCCCTGTTGCTCCCCTGTTCCATGTTCAATGCTGATACATCTCCATGGTGCCCAATAAGTATCTGTCTACCAGGATTAGGTGGAGTTTTTCATCACTCAGCCTGTGACAATTCTTGTTCCCCACCAGGTAGACCAATCACCGAGTTCTTTCAGTCTGCAAAACTTACCTCTCAGCTAGAATAGAGGCAAGGTAAGGGCTGTGTGCTGTCTCCTCTTTTGTTTCCTAGAGTCCCAGAAGGGATGAGCCAGAAAGGTCCCTTAGAAAATGGGTCCCCAATCCCTGCTGAACTGGGCTGCACAGCAGGTGAGCGGTGGGCAAGTGAGTGAAGCTTCATCTGTATTTACAGCTGCTTGCCATCCCTCACATTACTGCCTAAGTTCCATCTTCTGTCAGACCAGTGGTAGCATTAGATTCTCCTAGGAGCACGAACCCTATTGTGAACTGCACATGTGAGGGATCTAGGTTGTGTCCCTTATGAGAATTAAATGCCTGATGATCTGAGCTGGAACGGAGGTGAGTGCTGGGGAAAGGGTGGAAATACAGATTAACATTAGCAGTGAGGTTTGACTGCCCAGAGACCATAATAGATCAATTGCTTGCAGACTCATATCAAAACCCTGTCAGTGAGTGGCAAATGTGTTGATGTACTTCAACTGTACAGCTGGATCTAATGATAGACTTTAAGTCGGAATCTAACATTTGTCCACGCATGGCCCAGCCATTGCTTTATTTACCACTTCCATCTGTGCCTCTTTTTTAATGGTGAGTTGTATAATTATTTTATTGTATGTTACAATGTAATAATAATAAAAATAAAGTGCACAATAAATGTTATGCACTTGAATCATTCTAAAACCATCCCTCCTCAATCTGTGGAAAAATTGTCTTCCACAAAACCAGTCCCTGATACCAAAAAGGTTGGGGACTACTGCTTTAGAAACTATTTAGAAGCCCCCAGTGTTACCCGGAGGAAACTAGGGCCCCAGTGCAGGAAGTGTGAGAGGGAGAAGCACAGCAGACTTGGTCTCCATCCTCACCCTGTATTCACAAAATATGTGGTATTTTCCAAAGTATCACACTCTGAGCTCCATTTCTCTCCTCTATGAAAGTGGGCACTAATTCTCACCTTGCAGGTGCTGGGAATATAAGACGAGGAGACAGTGCATGGTCCCCAACTCCTAACAGGCACTCACATTGACCTGGAGAAAGCATTGTTTTAAGGCCATGATGCATTTTATGTCCACCCTCTTGCCATGGAATTTTTTAAA
Source organism: Carlito syrichta (assembly GCF_000164805.1). Classification (NCBI taxonomy): domain Eukaryota; kingdom Metazoa; phylum Chordata; class Mammalia; order Primates; family Tarsiidae; genus Carlito; species Carlito syrichta. Next base: position 405,847 of record NW_007036708.1, read on the forward strand.
AAAACACAATGGTGGTGATATAGTACATATAAAGTAGGCAATACTGACTTTCTCATTGTCATTGTTTCCTTAAAAATTGGTAATTGTGGAATTGATTTCCTTTTTGTCCCAATAGTTATTCATGAGGTGAATGAACATTCCTAAGCAGTTGCCATTTTTTGGTTTCAATTTCTGTTGTTAATATCTGGTTTTATTATGTTGTGGTCAGAGAATATGTTCTGTCCAGTTGCTACTTTGAGGATTGTATTCTGAGGCATTTTTTGTGGCCTAGGATATGATCACTTTTAAAGTATTATAAATACTTGAAAGGAGGTATATTCTGTTAGTAAGATGTGAGGCTTACAAGCATATTAATTCTGCTATTTTAACTATAGTATCCAGATGCTGTATTCTCTAGCCTGTGTAACTACTTCATTAGTTGAACGGTGAGATAGGCATGCTAAAGCTCCCATAACGCCATGCTCTTGTCAATTTCTCCTTGCATATTTAGAAGATTCTGCTCTATAAAGTCCAATAGTATGTTAGGAGGTGCACAAAGTTTTATGAGTACTGAAGCACATATCTGCTTTAACTTCTGTCAGATGATCTTTTATCCAATCAAATCATTTTATTTGACTTGTTGCGACTTCTGCTGCTTCTTTTCCCTCATTTATTTGGCATACTTTTGCTTATCCTTTGGCTTCTAAGTATTCTGTGCTACTTCAGTATGAGTGTGTCTTTTGTAATTGGCATACAGTTGTATTATGGTCATATTTCTGTTGTTACAGATAAATGTACTAGGTAGTCACAACTCACTTGTGTTGTAGGCCATTCCCTTTGGGGCTCTGTTTCATGTTCCTTATGGTTTCCCTTGGCTGTATGTTGTTTCTGTTCCTTTTTCTCAAGCTGGTTTCAAGTTGGTATGAAAGAGAAGAGAAGTGAAGCTGTGTGGTGAGGATGGCTCATACCCTGGGTATACTTTGGAGGCTTGCCCAGACTTTTTTTGAAATCTAAGGGCAGTATCCATTGTGACTCAAATTAAACCGTCATCCTCAGGGATCATCTTCAAATCCAAGGAGCGTGTCCTCACTACGAAAGCCACACTCTGGGACATTTGGTGCCTGGAGGACAGACTCGCCCAGCATGAGCCTCCAAAGGCCCTAGAAGCCACCCCACAGATGATGCTGGAGAAGCTCTCTGAGCCTGATTTACAACCTGTGGGGGCAGCCGCATCCAACACTGGATGTCTTAGACAGAGAACTGAGGTCATGCAGGGTTATGTCAACTGACTAAAGTAAGTCTAAGAGATTCCCTGCTGAAAACAGCAGGCCTTAATAGACAAACAATTTCTTTAAGTTCAAGTCTTTCCTGGATGGGGGAGGGAGATCCCTGCCAGATTTCCTTTAGTTTCCACAACCCTGATTCACCTACTGACATGCTTCCCTGCCCCGGAGGCTGTGTGCTTCCAGAAACCTAGAGCCCCTTACAACTTGCATGGGCCCTAGGCACTGGCGATTATTCTTTCATTAAATATATATATGTATATATGCATATATACATACATATATAATTCCATTTTACTGCCATCTTGATAAAAGACTAACATAATTCAATTATTGCATGTTATTATTATATTTTTTCTTCGGATTTTAAAAGTAGATAAAATTGAAACATTTTAGTGGGCCCTTAAGCCTCGTGAGACCTAGGTCTCTTGTGCCTTTTGGATAAGCAGACATTGCAGACATCCAGACCGTGTGTTGGAACTGACCAGCTGGGAGGGACAATGGGGAAGACTTTGCATTGTGGTTTAAACTTCTAAGGCAGAGAGCTCAGACTAAGAGAAAGCTGGATAGGACAGTCAGGACAGACAGTGGGAACACAAATAGTCTCAAAGCCACAAATGCCTCTCCATCTGCAAAGGTGCAGGCCTGCCAACCCTCGAATGGGCATGTGGGGATGTGGGAAGGTGTTGGAATGCCCCTAAGGTTTCTGTCCACAACCAACAAGAAGGAGAATAGGTCTCTACACATATGCTGGGACAAGAGAGATTTTGTTGTGAGCCACACAATCAGGTACTGAGAGGGAAAGAGAGCAAAATTAGACCCACCTGGCACAAGTCGCTGTCAGAGGGAGTTAGGGGGCAGCCTTCCAACATGCTTGTGGTGCTTGTCTCTATCAGAGGCGACCCCATTCTCTGGTTCTTTTTGAAAGAGACTCTCTCAACTTCAACACAATTGACATTCTGGGCTGGATAAATCTGGAGGCCCCTTGGCTCTACATACTGGATGCTGACAGCAGCTCCCCTCCCCACCCCAAGTTTGTGACAAGCAAAAATGTCTCCAGACATTGCTAAATCCCTCCCAGTCTGTTTTAAGAAAACAGTCAGGAAGAAATTTCAGGGCACCAAGGAGCCTAAAAATGAGCCATTAGATGCTCCAAATGTTATGTAGCACTTAGATGTTAGCACAGTCACCTGCTGACAAGCTTGCCTCTTTTCCTCCCTCCTTCTCTTCCTCCCTTCCTTCCTTCCCTCTGACTCCTTCTCTTCCTTCCTTATGCTTTCTCCCCCCTCCTTTCCTCTCTCCTTCCCTCCCTTTCTCCCACCTCCCTTCTCCCTTCCTTCCTGTCTCCTTTTCTTCCTCCCTCTTCCTCCTCCCTTTTTTCCTTCCTTCCTTATTCTCCCTTCCCCTCTCCTTACCCACTTCTTTCCTCCCTTTCTTTCTTTCAAATAAAGTCTGAGCAGGTCTCACGAATCCTAGAGTTTTTTGGAGTAGATGAATCCAGGAGGTTTGCTCACAACTGGTCATTTGCTTCAAGAGGGAGAGGTACTCAGGCCCTTTTTGCAACTTTGTCTGGTGCTGAAATGGCCATGGTGAATGTCAATTACAACTCCATGGTCTTGTTAGAAGATAACTAGTGAGCTTCTCTGTGTTCTGTAATGGTAACACTTACCAAATTGGCACAGTTTGGGGGTAGAGTAATTTGCACAGTAATTTTGTCACTCCTATATGTTTTATTTTACCAATTTGTAAAATTCACCTTTCAAGAAAGGCACACGCAAATTCCAGGGCCACTGACCTCTTTACAGAGATGACTGTTAAAATCTGATAACCTCATTTATTCCTTGGAAGATAATTGGTTAATTCATTAATTATATGATAAGAGCTACGGGGCTTTCAGTCTATCGAGGGACCAGAAAAGCTTACAGCTCATGAGAATAAAAGTGCCCTTAAATTTCTATGATCAGTGCCATTAATTCAGGGGAAAAAAAGAGAAAATAAAGACAGTGGCTGCCCTTAGGGGACAGACCAAACAGGAAAATGAGGACAGGTGGCACAAAGGCAGATCTGGAGGAATCTGTGTAAAGTGGCTTCACACAGGTTTGTGGGGAGCGTAGCAGCTGCATTCCCATTCCTGGTCCGCAGGCTTCCTGAAAAAGCCCGGGGGGATCCTGTGGAGACCATGAACATCCCACTTGCTTTCCATGTTATGCTGCCTACTGTGATCAACGGTAGGCTCACCCCCTTCCCACAAGCAGGCTCCAGTACATGTGAGGTAGACTTAGGAAAAGACAAGGGATTTCCAAACTGCCTTGAGAGGTGGGAGTCATCTACTCATTTCTAGCCACTGAAAATAAAAAAAAAAAAATGGGCCAGTGTTGGTGAGCTCTGCCAGCCAAGCAAGAAAGCAACTCAGTCATGGTCTGCTCTAACTCTTGGTGAAGGCAGAGGCTGAGGGAGAAGGGGCTGAGACAGACAGGGTAGCCAAGCTAAACCATGGGATTGTGGACTGCACAAATGCACCAAAGCTCAGGGGACATCATTTAATCATAGTTAATTGAGGACCTGTGTATTCATTTTCACAATTTTTAAGAGATGGCAGTAAAGGATCTCGAGAAAAGGGATGACACTTCCTAACTCACATAAAGACATCATGTGGACAAGTGTTGGTCCCAAAGGGCATCCATTTAGTGGTATTTATCCCTGGGGATGAGGTCCCAAAGCTTTTGATGTAAGTGAATTTGTTGTCTCTTCATTTTGTTTATTTATTCTTGGTACTGGTATAACCTACAAGCAATAAAATGCACAAGTCTTAAGTATACAGTTTAATTAATTTTTACATTTGGATACTCCCATGTAAACATCATTTATATCAAGTTATCACCATAATGGCTTAGGTGAATTATTTATGGTCAAAGAATGAATGAATCTAGAATAAAAGCTGTACATAAAAATGGCCACATAGGTCCTAGATATCTCCTCTCCAATTCTAGACAGGTGCAGTCATTTTTCTTTTAATTATATTAATCACAATTACTGAGATCCAAGTCAATATTTAGCAATGCTCACTGACAGTCCTAGTCCACATCCTTCCTGTTTTTGAGTATTTTGTTGCTGGACAATGTCTTCAAGTACCTCATCTAGAAGGGAACAGGGATGCAATACTCTCTGGACCTTCACATATCTGACAATAGTCTTTACACACAGATGATAACTCAGCTGCTTTGTGTTTCCACTGTGGTATTGTGCAGAACAGTTTCACTGCCCTAAAAATCCTCCGTGTGTCACCTACCCATTCTTCTCTCTCCTCGGCCCCTGGGAACCACTGATCTTTTTACTGTCTCTGTAATTTTGCCTTTTTCAGAATGTCATATAGTTTGAATCCATAGGTAGCCTTTTCAGATGGGCTTCTTAGTGTGCGTTTGCATTTCCTCCACGTGGTTTGATAGCTCATTTCTTTTTAGCACTTAAAAACATTCCATTTTCTGGATGTACCACAGTCATTTATTCATTTACCTACCAAAGGGCATCTTGATTGCTTCCATGTTTTAGCGATGTTTAACAAAGCTGCATAAACATCTGCGTGCGGTTTTTGTATGGGCAAAAGTTTTCAGTTCTTTTGGGTAAATATACCAAGGAGCACAACTGCTGGATCCTATGGTAGGTAAGAGTATGCTTTGTTTTGTAAGACACCGCCAAACTGTCTTCCAAAGTGGCTGTACTATTTTGCATTTCTACCAGCAATGAATAAGAGTTCCTGTTGCTCCACATCTCCATCAGCATCTGCTGCTATCAGTGTTCTGGAGTTGATCAGCAGATAGAACTCCAGCAGTTGTTCTGGAGTTCTAGCAGCATCTGGATCCATTCTAATAGGTGTGTGGTGGAATCTTGTTTCAGTTTGCACTTATCTGATGACATATGGGGTAGAGTATTTTTTCACAAGTTTATTTGCCATCTATGTATCTTCGTTGGTGAGATGTCTGTTGAGGTCTTTGCCCTTTTGAAAAATCAGGTTGTTTTCTTATTGCTGAGTTTTAAGGGCTCTTTGTATATTTTGGATAACAGTCTTTTATTCACTATTTTGGATAAAACAGTCCTTTTGCAAATATTTTTTCCCAATCTGATACTTGCCTTCTCATTTCCTTGACAGTGTCTGTCACAGAGTAGGTGTTTTTAATGTTAATGAAATCCAGTCTATTCATTATTTCTTTCATGAATTGTGCCTTTAGTATTGCATCTAAAAAATCATAATCATGCCCAAGGTTATGTAGATTTTTTTTCTATGTTATCTTCTAAGAGTTTTATAATTGTGGGTTGTACATTTAAGCCTATGATCCATTTTGAGTGCATTTTTGTGAAGAGTGTAAGGTCTGTGTCCAGATTCATGTTTTGCATGTGGATGACCAGTTGTTTCAGCACCAATTTTTTTTTTTTTTGAGTTGGAGTCTCACTCTGTCACCCAGACTGGAGTGCAGTGGCCGCTCCCAGCCACCGCAGCCTCGACCTGCTGGGCTCTGGCGATCCTTCCGCCTCAGCCTTCCAAGTGGCCGGAATTACAGGCATGTGCTACCACGGCCGGCTGATTTTTTGATTTATTGTAGAGATGAGGTCTCGCCAAGTTGCCTAGGAGGGTCTCAAACTCGCGGGCTCAGGCAATCCACTCACCTCAGCCTCCCAAAGGTGTGGGATTACAGACTGAGCCACTGAGCCCGGCTTCAGCACTGATTTTTAAAAATGCTATCTTTGCCCCATCGTATTGCCCTTATTCCTTTGTTCAGATCAGTGGACTATATCTGTGACATTCTATTTCTAGGCTCTCTATTCTATTCAACTGTTCTATTTGTTTACTCTTTCACCAATACCACACTGCCTTGGTCATTCCAGTATTGTAATAAGTCTTGAAATCAGATAGCATCAGTCTTCTGACTTTGTTCTTTTTCTTACAATATTGTGTTGACTATTCTGGCTCTTTTGGCTCTCCAGATAAGATAAACTTTAAAATCAGTTTGTTGCTATCCATAAAATAACTTGTATGGATTTTGACTGGGAGTGTATTGAATCTATAGATCAAGTTGGGAAGAACTGACATCTTGACAATACTGAATCTTCCTATCCATGAACATTTATGTTCTTTTTTCATCATTGTCTCCTTGTTCTTTTCCTTGGCATTCTGGGAAAACTTCTCAAATATCCTTCACACTATTGATCCTATTTTCTGCAGTGTCAGGTTCCATTTTCCATTTCTAAGGAAGAATTCTATCCTGCTCTGGTATTTTTAATATCCTTCCTATCTTTCCTTATCGCCAAATTCCTTTTTTATCCTCAGTTCTTCGTTTTCTCTCTTTTCATTTCATTTTAATATTTCATCTTTTATCTCTTTTTTAGAGTTCATATTTTTGAATTATTGAGAACACAAAGCAGTTATTTCCCAATATTTCTTCTATTTCTTGTACTAAATATTTGAAAAAGTATATTTATCATCTGCATCTTGATTATGGTGTTTTATTTTCCAGAATCTTTTTGATCCATGCTGGGTTTTAGGCTTCCTCCTGAGGACAAATCAACAGGACCTGGTGTTTGCTCCACCAGGGAAATCAATGAGCAGACTGTCCTTATTTCTCATCGCATCATTTTGGTTACTGTACAAATCTTGCTGCCATGTCTTAAGATGTGACTGGTAATAATTTGTGCAATCATTCAAAATGGGAAGAGATGCAGAATGATAAGCATCCTAGCAGGAAGGCTGTGTGTCTGGGATACGGGCTTGATGTTTGAGGAAGCTATTTTTAATTTTTATTTTTCTATGAGGTCTGACCTTCCTACTAGGTATGAACCATAGCTGGACCCAATCTTTTCCCATGGATCAGATCACTATCCTTTGCTATAGGTTGAATGTGTCCCCTACAAAATTCTTGTTGGAATTTAATCCCCAATTTGGTGGTGTTAAGAGGTGGGCCTCTCAATAAATGGGATGGAAGGAACTAGTTTGGGCCCCTTTTGACCTTCCATTATTCTACCATGTGAAGACATAGCAAAAAGGTACCTTATTGGAAGCAGAAAGACCAGGGTCTCACCAGACATGGAACCTGACAGAGCTCTAATCTTAGGTTTCTCAGCCTCCAGAACAGTGAGGAGATACACTTCTGCTGTTTATAAATCATCCAGTCCCAGATATTTTGTTATTGCAGCTCAAATGGACTAAGCCATTCACTCTGCCAGGAGCCAACTCCACTTCCCTGCAGGCATTCTGCAGAGTGTTGCTGCCACTCAAGACCAGGTGTCTCCCAGTACTTCCTACTCTATGAACAAAGAACATGCTGCCGCTCTATGGCATGGAAGGGGTTTGTGTGGTTTGTTCCCCATCTGCTCCCGGTTCACACTCTCCTCTAGCCCTTGTCCCTCAAGTTAAGGGGTGATAGAGTCTGCAGGCTTTCTTCCACTCACTTCCTTTTAAGGGCGCTGTTCGTCAGGAGGGACCACAGCAGATGACTTTGCTGCTACCCTCCAGGTATGATCTTGCAGTGCTGCCTTGATTTTCTGGATGTGAGTGATGGTCTTCTGTATCGTCCATGGCTCTGCACAATTCCTATTTGCATATTTCTAATATTTTGGTCATTTCAGTTGAGAACCTCGGGGTGATGGAGGTGGATGGCAAGAAGCGTGAGACACTTGTGTTCATATCATTCTCTTACTCAGAACTCAGTTGGTCAGTCCATCTGTCCATCTACCAAGCTACCTGTCCAGGAGGGTAGGATCAGTAAATTTGCATCAAATCTCAGCATCCTTCTATTTGCTCCTGACTCAGCTCACTTGGTCTCATCTTTCCTTTCCCATATTGGGAAACTGACCCCAAAATTCTAGACAAGTCTTCATGTGTCTAAGGAGTCTCTGATATTGTATTTCTATATCATTGGCCAGTCCAGAGGCACTGGATCAAATTCAGTTGAAATCAATAGATGTGTATGGACAAGGGGCACTTTCTTAGAGAGGAGAAGGCACAACCTGCTTGGGGTAGCTTGTAGCTCCATCACCGACAGGCAGGGCCGCCCTTCCTTGTGGGAGGGTCTCAAGTTTCCTTCTTTGTTACATGAAGGCATCGAAGTGCCAAGATCTCCCTCACTGTGCTATTTTTGCATTTTGCAGGAGGCAGGCTCTGCTGTGGAGGGGACAAGAGAAAGTGCAGCTCAGATTTCTGGAGAAAGAGGCGAGACTGACTAGCTTGTGGAGCCCGACACTGTCAGGTAAGAGTAAACATGGCAGCCAAGCTCGGATTGCTTAAGATTTGCTTGAGATGTGGAAAAGAAAGGGGAAGGGACCAAAGGAGGGACACAGAGAAACTGAATGAGAAAGAGTGACATGAAAACAGTAGAGAAAAAATAAAATAAAAGAGGGAAGACGGAGAATGGATGGTGTACTGTAGAGTCATGGGAAGGGGAGCAGGACTGGGGTGGTGGGATGCACTGGCGAGGGTGTCATTCCTTTTATCTTGTCACTGTCTGAGGTGGCAAACAAGCTCCCAAGGTCTGACGCGTCCTCTCTCAGAGACGCACACTCCTAGCCCATCCGAGCATGGAAGGAGACACAGAGGTGCAGTGACATCTGGGCCCACTAGGTGGCCGCGGCCTCCTCTAAACTCCAGGCTCAGCAGATAATTCCTCCCGGTGTAACCAGAAACCTATTTCCTATTTCTCCTGTTCCCTGGAGAAGATGGAATGGAATTGTGATGAGAGGGATTCTAAGTAGAATAAAGGAAACACAAACACACACACTTCACAGAAGCAGTTACTATATGAAAACTAGAACCGCTGTAGGGTGACTGAGGACAGCCACCATAATTTCTGCTTCCTTCAGCAACCAATGGCTTTTCTCTGAAGGCTAACAGATAGGGTCAGGGGGGAAAGTTTGAGTCCACGATTAGTGCTCTCTTTGATTAGGATTAGATTCAGTGGATGGTCAGTGTTAGGATCAATGTGAGGTCAAGGTCAAGGCTCTGTTTGAGGTCAGGATTGACATTATTTTGCAGCTGGGAAACAGAATGACTACAAGCTCGCATAAGACATGAACCATAACCCTTTGAGCTCTGTTTCCTGGGGCGGGAGGGGGACAGAGATGATTTCATGAAGGGGCTAAGCTTCTAGAGGGGGAACTTGAGGGACTAAAAACAATGGCTGGACACAATAGAATGCAATAACAGCGAAAGGATGTAATATCAGTGAAAATCCCCAGATGATGGTGCCTTCTGATCACAGTCCAGCTTGTCATCAGATGCAGGGTGACCACCCTTCTAGTGACAATGCAGAAGGAAGACACCTGAGCTTCTAGGCTGCCCTCCCTGGCCCTGTGAGGGAAGAAGACTCTCCATGGTTTGGCCAAGGGCACCTCTCCACACATTCCTGGCCCTGATTGCCCCTGGGCCCAGGGCAGGAGCTGGCGCCAGGCGGGTAGACGTAACCTGGAAATAGGGAGCGGCTGTGGAAACAATGTGAGTCTGGCACATGCTCGCCAGCCACTCCTAGGCTGTTGATGGGCTGGGTCACCCCTGAGGAAGCTGGAGCCCCAGGACAAGGGGCCAAGAGCAGAAGGGGCCCACTCGGCCCAAAGCCGCCTTCTCTGGCAGGCCTCACCATCGCGGCCACCTAATCTGGTAGTTGCAGGAGACAAAAGGACCATCCACTGTGTGTTACCTGGTATTTTAAAACATGGCCTGTGGTCTGTCTTCTGGTTCTGTTTTCTCAATGGCAGCCACTGTTGAAAAGCATCGCCCTACCCCTCTACCCCTTCTACAGAGTCCTATGGCACCTGTGGATCAGGTCTGGGCAGCAGTCTTCTACTTGTTGGAGGGATGGTCTTCACCCATTGGCCAAAGACTCCCTTAAGAGAGTCCATGTTAGTCAGCATGTGGGTCTCTGGAAAGGCTCTCTTTCCATCAATATGAGGAAGGGCCTTCCTGAGGAAGCGATTCCTCAGCAATTTGGAAATCCAGAGGAAGTACTACACCTCCCCATCAACCTAGAGACTCCCAGAAAGGATACCTCTCCCATCAGTCCAGGAGCTCCCTGAGGGAATACCTCCCTCAGGGGTCTCCATCATTGTGGTTAATCAATGAAATGTCTTCTCCTTCAGTGTGAATCTCTTGAGGGGATGTCCCCCCACAGAAATGTGGGATCCCTGACAGGGTACCCCAACAGTGTGGGACCCCTGAGAGGATGGCCCCTGCATCTTGAGGCCCCTGAGAGGTTATCCCAGCAATGTGGAGTCCTAAAGGGATACCATCAGCAGTATGGGGCCCCTAAGTAGCATGAGGTTCCTAAAGAGATACTTCCAGAAGTGTGGGGCCCCAAAGACGATACCCCAGCTGTGTGGAATCCCTGAGGGATGTCCTCAGCACCATGGGGCTCCTAAGGAGATATCCCCAGCAGTGTGGGGCCTTCTGAGGATCATCAGCCTCGGTCGACTGTGTAGTGGGAAGCTCTTGCCAATTCCTGGACAAGAACAGTCAAGGCAAAGTGCAGGTGTCAACCAAGGATCCAAGTCAAGCTCAGGTTGACAGTCAGGATAGGGTTTCAGTACATGCCCTGCAAAGTTTGAAAAAGAAATAATGACAGACATAATAGTGCTTGTGGAGTTGGCAATTAAGACAGCAGCGATCCCTGGGTGACAGTGGCAAGATAAGAACCTGGAGGCATGGTTGCTGTTGGAAATGGTAGTGATAGCACAAGTGGCAATGAGGGCTGTGGATGACATTTGCAGAGATGGGATGGGTGGTGGCCATTGCAGTGGGATGAGCACAGTGATGCTGAGGTTGGCAGTGGTGGTGGAGGTGGTGGGAGTTGTAGAGCAATCACTGCCTGCTGGAGACCTGCCCGAAGAGAGAAGGGCAAGGGGAGTGGAGAGTTGGGAAAGAAGGAGGATATTTATCTAGAACAGCTGAAGGGAGACTGTAAATCATAATCAAAAAGGGAAACAAAAGCTGTATTTGAAACTGGTTCAAGTCAGACCTGAAACAGAGACAGTAATGACAGAATTTGAAGGTGCAGAATTGACAAGCATCGCAAGGTGTGAATGACAGGTAGAGGCAAATCACACAGGACCAAGGCTGTGAACCTGAGAGGGGAGAAGCCCCACTCATAAGGAGCCCCTTGCAAGAATGGCTTTGATGGCTCTGGAGACTGCCAGCGAGCCTCCATTCCTCAAAACTGGCCAGATGAAGCTGGAGTGCTCCTGATTGGATAGGGAAGGACTGATGGCCAGATCTGTGCCTCTCTTGTCCCTCAACCTCTTTGTTTTCATCTCAGGGGGAAGGTGGGGCTGTGGAAGGGTGACAGAATCAGCTGGTGAATGTTAAAAATATAAACATACTTCTACACAACGTGTCTTGGATATTCTGACTCAGTTTGTCCAGGGTGGGGCCTGGGCATATGTATTTATAATAAGCTCCCAAGGTGATTCTGATATAAACATACAAACACATACTCACACACACACACACACACACACACACACACACACACATCAAGGTCCATGGTCAGATACTATATTCATCAACCCTCACCTCTGTCCCTGGGCTGGAGGTATTTATAGTAGAAGGTAATAACATTTCCACATCAACACATCTTCTCCTGCCCCGCCCAACGAGTCTTGGGGATGCAGGTGATTGGATGATCTGAGAGGGCCAGATGGTCATTTCTCAATAAGGATCTGATGCCTGGAGCCAAAGAAGAAAGGGAACGTGTGCCCAGAACTTTCTGCCCAGACCTGATCCACACTGATCCCCTAGATGTCCTTGAGAGAAGACCTTGGGGAGGAAAGCAGGGAGTCCTGAGTGGATCTGAGAAGGGAGAGAGAAGGCTGAGCTGAGAGTGATGGTGAGAGGGAGCTGGGCAGGGTGAACTCAGTCCCCTTGAGGGAGCTATGCTTCCTGCTCATAGTGACCTCCATGTCACCCTACAGGTGCACCCTGCTTGTTCTTCTAGGCTGGTTCTCACTCATCCTGCCCCCCGAAGCCCTCCCAGCCCCCTAAAGACCACAGGACCCTCTTCCTTTGCTAGGTTCACAGCCTGTGTCCTGAGTGTTTGGGAGTAGATAGCCCAGTTCTAATAGTTTTTCTGCCGTGCCTTCTAGGCTGGCTTCCCCTTCTCCCCACACTGACCTGCAGCCTCCATGAAGGCAACCACAGCATTTCATGTGTCTGTCTCTGGCCCTCAGTTACTCATGTGCATGACAAGCATGGAAGAGCATTCATTAAAACATAAGGACTTGATTTGAGGGTGCAGTGAGCACCCAGTGGAAAGTCAGAGTCTTGGGTTCTAGCCCCAACTCTGCCCCTTTCCTGACTTCTTTCCAATGAGAAAGACAAGGGAATGGCTTATCCCTCCTTCTCTTCATCCAACCCTGGAGATTCTGTGTCCCTGCCTCTAATGCAGCAGTCTGAGCCCACCAGCCTCGGAGAAACAGATCTGCCTGCCCTGGTGCCTAGTATAATTCTAACTGCAGGAGGAGAAGGGAGCCAAGGGTAGGCTTTGACACGCTGACAGTCCTGCTCTCTTTTCTTGAGGCTTTGCAAAGAGGTCACCTCACGATACAGGCCTTGTGAAAAGGGGCAAAGGTTGGCAAATCAGGTTGAGGGTGTGACTTGAGCTGATCCAAGGAACTTTCCTGAAGGGGAAGGGAAGTGACAAAGGCCTTGGGAATGGAGCCTGAGGACAGAAATGGCTCACTTTGAAGATGGGGAGGCCCTGAGGTGAAGGAAGGGGGCGGCCTGTGGGAGGACCAGCTGGGAGGAGGGAGGGGTTTGAAGGCTGGTTTGTCCAGGGGTGGCCTCAGGTGTAGGAGAGGGCAAGGAGGGCCAGTAGGGAAGGCTTAGGGGCCCAAAGGACTGCTGGGCCTCAGGTTCAGGGAAGACTGAAAGATTACAAACAGCCAGGACACCAGTGGCGTTTCTGAAACTCATCATCATCTCGGCAGCCCCTTCAGCCCGTGACCCCTCAGCAACCTGAGGCTAGGCCAGGGCAGCTGCTCCGAAATGAGAGCAGGAACTTCCCAACTTCCCAGCGATCCCTCCCTCCTGGCCAGAAAGACTTTAGCAGGGATCTAAAGGACTTCTTAGCTTCCGGGCCCTCGACCCTGCAACTCCTACCCCTTCTGCCACAGAAGACTCATGCACGTGTGTGTGTGTGTGTGTGTGTGTGTGTGTGTGTGTGTGTATGTGTGTGTGTGTGTGTGTATCACGGGGAGGAAAGGAGAGTCCCTGCCTCTGGTCAGTGCAAATGGAATAGTGTTGATAGATATTTCTTCATTCTAAAGAGGGGACACGTGAAAAAGCCTCTAAAACTTTGTAGCATAATCAGCCATGTGTGGGGACAGAGACCCTGGGGATGAATCAGGAACCCACTAGGAGACTTGGGGGTCGTATGAAAGTCCCGGAGAACTGTGCAAGGCCTAAGCCAGTCCTGCTTGCATTTCTCACCTTACTCCTCTCTTTTCCCTCTCAGGACATCTTCCAACACAAGTTTCCTCTTCCATGCGGGAGGCGTCCGTGCAGGAAGGTGATGATGAAGAAACGAAAGCATACATCCACACAAAGTTATGCAAAGACTCATACACAGATGTTGAGCAATTTTATTTGTAATAACCCCATAGTGGAAGCAACCCAAATATCCATCAACAGGTCCATGAATAAACACATTCCGGTATATCTATCCAATGGAACACTAGTCAGCAATTAAAAGGAATGAACTACTGATTCATACAACAGCTTGGACAAATCTCAAAATAATTATGCTGAATGACAGAAGCCAGGTAAAAAAAAAGAGTACGTGTTGCCTGATTCCATTTATATAAAGCTCTAGAAAATGGGCACTAATCTATAGTGACAGAAAGCAGAGCAAGTGATTGCTAGGGGACAGGGAGTAGGGCTGGGAGGAGAGGAAGGAAGAAAGAAAGACAGGTATCACAAAGGGGCAGGAAGAAAACTTTTGGAGCTGACAGATGTATTCATTATCTTGATTGCGGTGATGCAGAACTGTAAGCTAAGCAAGCCTCTATTCTTTATAAATCACCCAGTCTATGGTGTCCAGTTACAGCAACAGAAAATGGACTAAGACACCCTGTAAACTGTGGGGATGGACAGAACGGTCCCTTCTTCTCCTCTGTCCTCAGCATTCTTCATAGGGTTCATGATGCAGTAGACAGGCAATATATTCGTAGGGTCACCTCAATGATGACAACCCAGCACAACAAATTCTACAATATGAGAAAACAGGGGAAGGGGGTTGTGGGAGCACACAGCTGCCTGATACAAACGCGGTGGGGTGGGCAGTCCATGAACTGAGACTGGAGAAGTAAGTAGGAGGTAGCCAGGCAAAGCAGTCTGGGTGGAAAGGAGTGTCCCAAAGGCAGCAAGAGTTTGTTGTGTCTAGAAGTCACAGGGATCCCCTACCACCGAGTGAGTACGAAGACTGACATTGGAAAGTGACAGTGGTGTCCTAGAGACTTCCTTCAGATGTGAGAAAGGTCATTACCATCTCAACTGTCCCTCTGGTCCAGTACCCTGGTACTAGTTCATCAAAAGTAGGGACAAGGTTGCATGGGTTTATAGAGACACCCCTAGCCCCCATCTGCTGTTTTCCCCCACGGAGAAGAGAGAGTGTGTAACTTTGGGAAGGGGCTGATGGGTGGGCTTACTCCTAGGCCATGTTATGAGGCTCCCCTTGAACTTCCACCCACACTCTGAGATACTTAAGTCTGAAGCAAAGGCAGTGGCGTAAACAAGGCCTGATTGGTGAGGGTGGGGGTATTGTTTGCTGAGGGATGTCAGCTGGAATGACCTGAGCTGGCCCCACTGGTCCCTGGGGGCAACAGGAACAAAGTGGGGAGGATGCAGGGTGTGCTGGGCCCTTCCGGGCAGACCAGCTGTGCTCCCCACACACAGGGTGGCCTTGGGCAGCACAGCCAAACCTGCCTCGCAGGCTTGGAGTGGGCCAGAGAGGCAAACTCCTGCCCTGGCGCAAGCCCACCCCGTGTGTGGCCGCAGCTTCCCAAGCACACAGCCTCTCCGGAGCCCTGGCTCAGTCTGGCTTTTGTAGGGTGCAGCCACCCACCAAGGCAGATCCTGCCATCTACCCTGAGGATTCAGTGTCCTCAGCATTCAGCAACTGCAGGCTATAAAAACTACTTGTCCATGGGCGAAGAGATCCCACTTGAGTGGATTTGTCTTGACATGCCATAGTACCTTGCCCTTCCCTTCGGATCCGTCATGGTTCCTGAATCATCCTTCCATCTACACGACACTCCCTCCTCACTCCTGACACTAGTCATCTAAAGTCATCTTCCATTTATCCCATTCCCTGTCCCCATGGAAGGGCACAGCTTTTTGTCACCCACCAACTCAAGTCCAAGCAACGGCTACCAGCCCCATTCTGTGTGATCGGGACTCCAACCCAGCTGAAGCATCTGTTCACATTCTTTGTTGATTTTTTAGCTGGCATCTATCTGCTGTGCCCTTTAAGGTTGCAGCATTCTAAAGGATTACTGTCCTGCTTTTTCTCCAGGGCTGGTGGTCCCAGGGGCTCCACAGCTGCAGAGAGGGCTCTGGGCTCTCACTAACCTCCAACTTGGCCCCACTCCAGGCAAGGGGTAGCAGCACCATACCCATTGCTCCTTGCCCAGACTTGCCCCCAGTGTTTCCTCCATCCCCTGATTCACTGGAGCCACCGAATGCAGGAAAGCCCTGCTCCCTGATTGGCCTGGTCACTTCCCTGTCCTGGGGAAGGGGCAGCATCATTCTTTTCACGTGGATGCTCCATCGATGCCCACAGCAGCATACTCCAGTCCCCAGATCCTTCCAACTGGGAATGCTCCAGTCACGATTCTCAGCTCCCTGGTGGCCATGTCCCTGCCATGTTCTTGAAGAAGAGGAGAAAAGGAAAAGGAAATGTCATGGTTACCGCAGCACCCACCATGTCAGGGACTCTGAGGCCTGCGGCGAAAGAGCCAACCTGAACCTAAAGCCAGTGGGGGTGATGGTGGGCAGGGCCAGGGAGGTGGCCACTGATTGGCTGCTGGCAGAAATCATAAGGCACCATGGGAATACAACCCCTCCCCCTCCTCTAGCTTCTTCACTTCTGTCTCCTGGGGAGGTCAGAAAGGGTTGCCTTTGCTGCCCTTTCTTAGATGTCTCCGGGATGCGGACCAGGAAAAAAGCTTGGGAATATGATGAGTGTCTTTTGCAGACCTAAGGTATGGCGGTGTATGACCAGAGTAAGGGTAGTCCAGAAGGTCATGCATTTGAAAAGTAGATGGCTCTGGAAAAATCTGGCATGCAGGGTTGAGACACTTACAGACCCCCACCTTACAATTGGGGAAACAGTAATGCCAGCCCTGACCTGGAATTTCTGAACACAAGGCCGTGGGATTCTATGGGTTGTCCAGGTCTGTATTTCAGCCCCCACCCTCTTGCACTCTCTCCACACACACACACACACACACTCACTCTCACATACGTACACATACAGGCATACTCATGAGCACAGCTTATTCACTAACCCCTTCATGGCTTTAAGATTGAGAGAGCTGCATGAGACACATAAGTGGTGCATCCCTTTCAGTATCACACCTCAAAAGGTCCAGTGAAATCTGAGAGGTCTTAGCAAGGTGTAGACAGAGACTGGCTGCACCAGACCACCTCCCCACCTGAAGAGTTCCTCTGATGCAGAGAAGGTGGGCTCAAGTCCTTTGGCTAGATGATGGGGATACCAGGAGGATGGATAAAATGAAGAAGGTTTAGGGGAACATTAGAATGGGCCCCCATGAAGGGAATTTCTGGACCCTAACCAGCTGCCCAACCACTGCTGGTAGCCCAGGTTGTGAGCTGAGAATGGGAAAGCCCCATTCCCCACACTGCAGCACCCAGTGGATGGAAGAGGGAGGAAGCTGGCAGCTGGGGAAAGGTCATGGGCCAATTTTTTTCCACTGGTGAATCAGCGGAGAACAGTAACAGGAGCCAGGCTGGCCTGACCCCAGTCATCTCCGTGAGTCATAGCTGAGGTCCCTGTACTAATCTTAA
The DNA here is from genome assembly GCF_000164805.1 of Carlito syrichta. NCBI lineage: Eukaryota > Metazoa > Chordata > Mammalia > Primates > Tarsiidae > Carlito > Carlito syrichta. The sequence continues at coordinate 423,169 of NW_007036708.1, forward strand.
CCCCTGGGAGAGGACTTGTTGGGACTTGCCACCAAGTCTTGACCACCAAAATACTCCTGGAGCTGACGTGGCCCTGGAAAGGGAGAATGGAGCCAGGGTGGAGAGGGCTGGTTTGGGAGTCAGGCTCTGCTCCAGCTCACCAGTGACCTTGAGCAAGTTGTGTTCAGCAAGATGACCCCCCAGGTCCCTCCCAGCTTAGACATTCTCACAGACTCAGGCTGAACTGGGGTCTGAGAGGTAAGGGACCAGGGCTAGAGATAGCAGGAGGCCTGCAGGACAGGGCTGACCCCATCCTCGTCATAGCAGTTGCTCACCAAGTACTTGTCCTTTAATGGTGAGCAATGAGTGACAGCAACTTTGATTCTGGGGCCAGCTGTACCCCAAATTTATCATGTGGTTTTGGAAAAATTGCTTCCCTTTTCTACAGTAGAGGCAGTTCAGCTAGTGGTTTAAGGCTCTGGGCTTTGAAATCAGACTAGCCTGGGTTAGAATCTTGGTTCTAACATTTAGTATCTGGGTGTTCAGGAGAAAGTCATTTAACCTCACCAACCCTTAGTTTTCTTGTCTATAAAAGAAAGATAATAATGGCACTTTCCTCAGGAGATTTTTGTGAGCATTAAATAAGTCAGAATATGGGAAATGCTCAGCTCAAGATCTGGCACATAGTAAATGTTCAGTCAATCTCAGCTACTATTGTTACCAGTTATGCTGTCTAGGCCTCAATTACATCCCCCTATAAAAAGAGAGATGGCAAGAATGGTCTCCAAGTCCCTTTCTCTAGCTGTCCTTTTCTCTAATCAGCTCCCTGGCCCTACACAATCAACTTAGGGACTGGGATTTTTGGGGGAATGAAAGCAAGAGTTGTGGGGAAATCTCCAGGGAGATAGAAAAGGGACTTAAAACACAAAAGAGGGACTGCAGTTAAACAGACATGCACTCTGGAAAGGCTCGGCACAGGAGCAGACACCCAGCCAGGTTCTGTAGCTCCGGGTCAAGAACCCAGGAGAGGGTCCTAGAGGCTGGAGCCGGAGCCCTTGAAAGTTAGGAGGGAGCCTTCTCCCCAGCTCAGGCTGATACTCAGGTTTCCACTGCATTCCAAGCAGAGGAATCTTTCTTTTCACATCCTTTCTCCAGCTGGTCTTTTCATCATGGTCTGAATGACCATATTGTCAAATTATCTTAAAAGATTGTTGAAATGCTACTGTTAGAGGAGATGGTTGTGATGCTTCCCCTCCTTTTCTCCTAACATAGTGTGTGTGTGTGTGTGTGTGTGTGTGTGTGTGTGTGTGTGTGTGTGTGTATGTGTGTGTATGTGTGTGTGTGTGTGAGAGAGAGAGAGAGAGAGAGAGAGAGAGAGAGAGAGAGAGAGAGAGAGGTGCTTGGGCCCAGTTTGGGTCATCTGGACAGATAGATGGGCGCATACTTGCTGTCTACAAGGGAAGCTAGAGCTGTGGCCTGATGCTAAGGTGAGAAAGGTAAGGCCCCAAAAGACTGTACTCACATCTCTAAACTCTGCACAGACCAGAAAGAGGCCCTGCCCTCTTCATATCCAACACTAGGACTTGTCCCCCAGCAGTCCCTGCAGATCAGGGGGAAAACAGAAGCCCTCTTCTTCCTGAGGGAATGAATTATTTTAGGGACCTCAACCTTCCAAAGAGCTTAGAAGGGGTCAGGGCCGAGGCAGGAGAGACAGGGGTGACCCGCCCCTTGGAAAGATGTGGCCATGTGAAACCCACAAAGGAATATGAAGCTTGGAAGGGATGAGGTGCTAAGTCTGGAGCACCTTGTATGGCGGGGGAGGGCATGCTGCAGACTGTCTCCTTCCCCTCAGGAGGATGCAGGAGCACTGGGAGGTCCTGGGTGCCTGATGGGGGAGACAAGCCCAAGGGATCTGGGAAGCAGAGTGCGGAGGCACAGGGAAGACATGATGAACATCTTTGATAGTGTCTCCGAAGGCTGGAGACTGTAGGGGCTGCTACAGAGTAGGGAGTGGGAGAGAGAACCACAATTAAAAGACAACAGCAGGGCCTTCTCAACTCCCATCTGATAGGAAGGCGGGAGGGTAGGGCCCAATATGGAAGGGTAGGGAGGGAGAAGGGGCAATCCCTTGACAGAGAAAGCTTTGACTCTGGGGTCAAGGAAACAGCTGTGAAAGCCACGGGCACATCTGGCTGGGGCTGGACTGGAGGAGGGTGAGCCTGGCCGGCCAGGAGCCAGGGATGCGTTGGAGACAGATAGGGCCCGTGTTTACTGTTCAGCCGAGGTGTTGCAACAGGAAGACAGCTGGGGGTGGCAGGGAGGAGGCAGCTCAGGCGGAAACAATTTATCTAGAGCACGAGGAACAGCTGGGGAGGGAGGCCAGGCGTGGCAGCCCACTTTCCAAGGCCAGCGAGATGTGAAGAAGGGATGCCAGAGCAGCGAGCAGGCCTATCTCCTGCCCAGCCTGTCCACTTGGCCATTCACCCCAGCCCTACTGGCCTTGTCCAGAGTAGTTGACCCGTCATCCCCCCTGCCAGTCCCCTTTCCAGTGGATGCCCCACCAAATTGCAGGTTGGCCTACCTGCACTGTGAGTGCCACCATATGCCTGGCATTCTGAGACAAGAGTGCTTTTTATTGTCCAGTCTTCTAAGTGACTTGTCCAGAGCTACACAAAAAGTCAGGCTGTGGAAGGGACCCAAACCCAAGTCTGTCTTATTTATGAAACCACAAAGTGGCTACTGGAGATCCAGATACCATTTTTGATAGCAATTTCCAGCCAAGGAAGAGCAGAGTTTCCATTCCTAAGCCTATATTAATAAAGAGGAATATTTCCCCAGAAGCTCCTAGGTATACAGCAGTGGGCCGTGGGCCTGCCTCAGGGCTCCTCACCTCCATCCAGCTCTCAGCCCACCCGAGTCGTCAGCAGACTCCACAAGCACCCCTTCTGCCAGGGAATGATCAGGCCACCTGGTTGTGTCCTTCCTCAACCTGAAGTAAGCCTGGAAGATGAACCCTGGGATAGAATTTAAGCTAGACCAAGTCCATCTTGAAGTCATGCTTTCTTAGTGGCTACTTTTCTAGGTAATGTTCTGTGATTATCACTCACTGGGATCACTTCCAAAGTTCTTTCTCTTTCCTGTGTCCTCTAATCCCCTCCCAACAACACTGTGGACAGCTGGTCTCCCCTTCATTAGCAACTGGAGTACAGAGAGCGCCCTCAGGGCCATGAGAAGTCTAACTGCTGCTTCAATCCGCTTGCCCTGAGGCAAGAGGAGACCTCCACTCTCATTCTTCTCCTTCCATCTCTGCGTCCCCATTGGCCCAGCACCACTACAGCTATTCCAATGATTCTAATATCCCCAGGGAGGCACAGTTCTTTGCTTCTGGGTCCCAATCTCCCTCACGTGTCTGGGGTTGAGCTATTTCCCCAACCTGCCTCAAAGGCTCCCTGTTTTCTGCCTCCAGAATTTCACTAAATGAGGCCCTGCTCTCTCTCGCCTAAGCCACAGGCACAAGAGAACAGCCACTCATACTATCCAGGTCAGAGGGGAAAGAGCCTTCAAGGGCACAAGGCTCCTCAAAGACCCTCAAAGACCTTGTCAATTTACCATGCACTGGAGCAAGATGAAATCACATGGTTTCAAAGAGGCAAAGTTCCCCCAGTTGCCTGGGATTGGAGTCCCCCTAGAGTATTAGGAAGATGAGCTAGATAATTACATCAAATCTTTAGTACAGCATTCAACAAATATTGGAAAAGCACACATAGCCACATTACCTTTAAAATCTCCAGCTTAGAATGGTCTACTAGGGGTCAGACCTGCGTACGTGACTGCTTGACGTCCCTACCTGGATACTGCCTGGGCAGACCTGGCTGGTGCCCCCCACTAGCCATTCTTCCTCTTTGTCAGAGTCTGCCTCCTACACAGAGGCTGTAAAGTCTACATTGTTGTTCTCCCAGTCTCCTTTGCAGCCTAGAAATGGGCATATGTCTCATCCTCATCCATGGACCTAGGGGCTTCTGGGACAGTTTTCCTCTCTGTTAATATAGGCTCATAAATGGAAACTCTGCTTTTCTTTGGCCAGAAGTTACTACCTGCAAATGGTATCTGGGCCTCCAGTGGCCACTTTGTGACCACAAGGGGATAAACCCAGTGTACTGAGGGTTGGCAAACCAAAAGTATGGGAGAATCTTGTGTCTTTGATTATATGATTGAACCAATGAACTAACCCTGGAACCTCTGGAGTTATTGCTACATGAGATAATACACGCCTTTATTCTAAGTCACTTGCAGTTAGGTATTGTTACCTGAAGCTGAAATCATTCTAATACACACCTCATAATCAAGGAATCCAAAAACAAACTCACAAACTCCTCAAACCACTCTTCTTCCAGAGTCCCTCATCTCAGCAGATGACAGTTTCTTTTGCTAGAAATGCTAGTCATCACTGCTTTCCTCTCCTCACTTCTATCTAGATCATCACCTTTCAATCGACTCCTTTCAAAGTTGTGTCTGTCCCTAGCTCTTGCCAGGATGACCATTTCCTGCTGGTTTTCCCTGACTCTAGCTTCTTCCCCTCCACTCCATTCTCCACAGTCTGCTGAGCATCCCCATATCTTCTCTGGACAGGCCATACTCAGTCACACCTCCATGCTGTTCCCTCTGCTAGGATCCCCACCCCCCCACCCTTTTCACACAAATACTCTTCACCCTAAGAGACAAGCACAAAGGGTTGTTTGTGAACCTTTTATGAACTTGCCCAGTCAGAGTCAGCTGAGCTTGCTTTTGGGTTGTACCTACATCTCTGCTTTTGGCAGTCAGCAGACCATAATGTCCCATTGTCCAAATTCTCTCCTAAAGACCACAGCTTCTTAAGGGGGGGGGAAGGTGTCTTAGTGACCTCTAAACTTCCAGGACCCAACAATGCCTCAGGTACTTAGCACTTGTTAACACAGTGAATTACTAGCTATGTAGAATTAGTTGATGTCCTCTTGAATGTAGGCACCTGTCATGGTCATCTACGGCTGTGTAGCAAAACTTAGTGACTGAAAATGAAAATATTTATTTTACTCAACAATTGGAAACTTTGGCCAAACTCTGTGGGGACAGCTAGTTTCTGCTTTGCTCAGCATGAGTTGGGTTGGGTCAAATGCTGGGACTGGAATCATCTGAAGGTTTGTTCACTCACATGTCTGACAATTGATGCTGGGTGTTGGCTGGACCTCAAAGAGGCTGTAAACTGCAAAATGAATGAGTGGTCTCTGATGTGCTGGATTCTCCAGCTCTGGTAGGCTTCCTCATAACTATAGTGAGACCAGGTTTTCAGGGTAAGCATTCCAACAGAACCAGGCAGAAGCTGTATTGATTTTTTTTTTTTTTGAGTTGGAGTCTCACTCTGTTGCCCGGACTGGAGTGCAGCGGCCACTCCCGGCCACCACAGCCTCGACCTGCTGGGCTCTGGCGATCCTTCCGCCTCAGCCTTCCGAGTAGCCGGAATTACAGGCGTGCGCTACCACGCCTGGCTGATTTTTTGATTTATTGTAAAGATGAGGTCTTGCTGCCCAGGCGGGTCTCGAACCCGCAGGCTCAGGCAATCCACTCACCTCAGCCTCCCAAAGGTGCGGGATTACAGGCTAAGCCACTGAGCCAGGCTGCTGTATTGATTTTTATGACCTAGTCTCAATGGTCACACAGCATCCTTATCATCACACTCTACTCATCTGGGCAGTCACAGAGGTCTGCCCAGCTTCCAGGGGATGGAAAACAGATACCACTTCATGTTGGGACAATGACAAGGCTCAGGAAGAGCATGTAAGGCCAGAAATATTGCTGTGGCTATTTCTTTTAAAAAGGGAAACTGCCAGGGGAGGTGGGGGGCACACCTCATCAACAAGGATACCAACATAATAAACATTTGTATGCCTAACACTGAATTGTACCCCACATCTTTAAAATAAATAGTTCAAAAGTTAAAAAATATGTAGTGAAAAAATACATTTGAAACATCAGTGATTACAAAAAAAAATGCAATTTTTTTAGTGCCCCTTGAGTATTTTAAGTCAACTATCTGGTCTACATTATTCCCAAATTGTCATTAGTCTTCTTCTTGAGATTGTGTATCCAGGCCTCCCTGGTTTTCTCCTTGTTGATGTGCTTCTCTGAACATGGTTTGTGGTTTGGTAGTGTGAGCTGGTTATAAGCTGTTAGGAGAACTAGATTTGTGACTCAGCTCTGTCGCGCTCTGATTCTGTGAACTTAAATCAGATAAGTCATGGGCCTCAGTGTTTTCCTCGGTAAACAGGAGCCGGTGATGCCTACCCTACTGATGCCATAGAATCATGCTGAGGGCTGAGTGAGGTCAGGCAGAGGGTAGTGGTCTTGAAGGCCAGGAACAGGGCACGCAGGGAGCTTGTGTCAACCGGGATTGAACACTGGTAACTGGGTGATTACAAAATCACTGGAGGGGTTGGGGAAGAGGGATTGAGACTGAACTTCTGGGAAGTACTTTCTGGATGTGGCCAGGGGAGTTTGTACATCTGCCACTGCAGGATCGAGGTCAAGAAGTCACCAGTGCCACCCCTACAACCGGAACTTGGCGTTCAGAAGCTGATGACTGATGTGGTGGTCATCAGGGTTGTTCACCAAGCATTTCTGGCTCCCCTGTAGGCACACAGCAGGAGGAGCCTTCTCTGCTCCCCTGGAGTTGAGTGCCCATGTAACTCAATGAGATACATGTTGCTTCCTAACGGAAGCTTTAAGTACTATTCTGTAATTTTCTGTATTCTCTCTTTCCCTTGCTGCTGTGTCCCCAATTCTCCACGTGATGGTTTTTCTGCCAGCCCGAACCCCAAAGTGGGGCAAACAGGGACCAATAGTGGGAAGATGCCCGGGCTGCAATTTCATCTTCCAAATCCCACACCCAGTTGGCAAAACTGAATTTGCATCCGGTTTCACAGCTTTAGGGGGACCTGGGAGATGTCATTTTAGTTTTCTAGCCTCTTATAATTCTTGGCAGGTGTCAGTCTCATAAAGTGATTGCCAAGGGCCAAGTTAACATTCCCACTACAGCAAACCCACCCTGGGATTCTAAGGATCCTCCAGCTCAAAGATGGGATGAGAAAAATCTGCAACTTGAGAGTTGAGCCAAACAGGGCTGGCTGAAGGGACTCAAGGTACAAAATCACAAGAGAGGAGCTTGGGAAGGCAGGGGAGAAGAGGAAGCCTGGGTTAACCTTCCACTCCAGTGAAACCAGGATTGTAGTGTGCGTGTGTGTGTCTATGGTATCTGTGTGGTGCCTGAGAGCATTTAAAGGATCCAAAGTCCAGCTGATTGTGTGTATTTTGCTTTATAATAAGTATTGCTTTGTAAATTGTTAAATGCTATGTGAAATAGCAGCCCCGTTTTTATTTCAGCTAGTCTGTGAGCTCTGGATGGGCAGGAAGCATGCCTCATTTATCTGTGTCCCCTTCACATCTAGCACAGTGCTGGGCATGTAGTAGGCATTCAAGAAATGTTTTTGAAGGACTGCGTTTGTCAATGTTCCACTGAGAAACAATCTTGGAGAACTAGACCCAGTGTTCCCAGTGTGGTCTGATTAATCAGAACCCGGTGGGAACGCCCCCCTCCCTGGGTCTCCGTATTATACTTCTCTTAATGTGGCCCAAGATTGTATTAGTCTCCTTGGCAGCCACGCCACACAGATGATTCATATTGAGCTTGAGGTCAACTGTAGTCTCTGGGTCTGTTTCACATGAACAGCTATTAAGTAAGGCAGGGCTTCCCCATCCTGTCCATATGTAGTTGATTTTTTTTGAACTAAACCCCTTATGTAACATTTCATCCTGCTGAGTTATAGTCCATCCTTCAACTTCCCAAGATCTATTCACATCTTAAGTCTTTTAAGTCAATGGATTATTCATCTCTCTTAAAGTTGCTTCATCCACGATTGTTGCAAAGGAGTTCTGTTATCTGTGGATGTTCATGACAAAAATACTGGACAAGGCAGGCCACTGGAGCCCTCCCTTTTTGTGGATATCAACTTTTCAATCAATGTAACTGGGGAATGACCAGTTGTCCGTCTGTGACTCTGTGTGCTTTCTCATCCATTGGGCCCACAGAATATGACCCAGAGATGTCCCCAGCTGAAGCAATGAAGTACACAGAATTCCCGTGGGCTGTGGTACACACACCAGAAGGGAGAATGAGTCGGTCAGGAATATTTGCTCTTCACAAGGCCAAGTTGGCTCCCAGGGACCTTCACATTCTCTTACAGGCTGCCAAAGACATATCTTTATCAATATGTATCAAAAAATCATAAAGATGTTCACATTCTTAGACCTAGCAATAGTGATAACTGCTGTGATCTAAGAGTCCAGAGGCAGAGAAATGATACAGTAGACTAGGGGACATCCCCTCCAGGGAACGGCATACACACTATTAAAATAAGAATTAAAAACATTTTAAAAACCAAAAAACTCTGTGGTGACACAAGCGGAAAACTTAGATGAAATGTGAACTCAAAAAAGCAAACTACAAAGTGATGTGCATCCCATGAGGGCAAATTGGCCAAACAACACGCATGCATGAGGAAGATGTCACTACTGTAGAAGTTGGGTTAGCGAGACAGGATGACGAGTCATTTATCCTCTCTCTTCTGCAAACTTTCTGTAACTCTGCAGAAAGCAGCTTTGGAGACAAGGGTTAAATGAAGGCATGTTATTGAGGAATATGGACCAGGGAGCAGGAGCTGTGGCGACTGGGGCAGAGAATGAAGTGGAAAGTGCAGGAGGGAGGAAGGGAGCTGCCCTCCAGTGCAGATGACCAGTTGCTGGGTCCCATGGCACTGCCTAGGAGCCACAGGAAATGCAGCAGGACTGCCTGCCTGTGGTGGAAAAGGAGTCGGCGTTTATCAGCTTCTGCTTCATTCTGCTTAGAGGTACACACAATGGAGCGCTAACTCCCATATTTCTGGATTATGCATGTGAGGAGATTTCTGGGGAGACTCTGCTGAGGCATCCACAGAAAAGCCCTGGGGGTGGGTATGGGAGGGCCATGGTGCAGGCCTGTGGGAGATTCCCCAGGTGGTGCCCACTGATCACTGATGTGCAGCAGGGCCTGGTTGGAAGTCAGGTGGGGCTGAAAGAATCCAGTGTGATGTACAGGAGGGGTCTGACGGAGCTCCTCTATTGGCTTATAATGACAAAACCCTGCTGTGTTCCATTGTTGAAGCTAGGCTTCCCTGTATCTAACTTCCAAAATTCATCTTGAAAATCAAGAGGGCCTTTATCCATCTTTGGTTTCCATTTTTCTCCTCTCTCTTTGAAAGGGTGTTGGCCATTTCCCCCAGAGCCCCAAACCAAACCATGCCAGCCTATGGAGACATGTGTGCTCTCCTGTGCCCTCCCAGAGGTCTCCCCAAGTCACTCCTGATTATCCAGTTGCCACCCCCATGTGCACACAGTTCCCAAGGAGGCCTGCTCTATTTTTTTTTTTTTTTTGAGTTGGAGTCTCACTCTGTCTCCCAGGCTGGAGTATAGTGGCACACTCACAGCCACCCCAGCGTCAACCTGCTAGGCTCCAGCAATCCTTCCACCTCAGCCTTCCAAATAGCCAGAACTATAGGCGCGCGCTACCACGTTCAGCTAATTTTTGATTTATTGTAGAGATGAGGTCTCACCAAGTTGCCTGGGCTGGTCTCGAACCTGCGGGCTCAGGCAATCTATTTGCCTCGGCCTCCCAAAATTCTGGGATTACAGGCCGAGCCACCGAGCTCAGCTGACCTGCTCACTTTCTAAGGAAGACAGGAGTTTTCAGAGATGAGGGCTCAGCCATCTCTCTCATCAAAGGCCCTGGTAAGTTTGGGGACATTCTGGTTGGGATCTACCCTCCTGACATACTTTGTACCATCTGATCTGAGGACTTGTTTTATTTGGTTGGGGGAGGGGAAGGGGGTGCAGGGGACAGAATATTTTTGTTCTTGGCTTTATGCTGAATCTCCCTTCTCACCTTATTCCAATTTGGTGGTGGTGGTGGCAGGTTTTGTTTTTTTGGCCTTAAGTTTTCCACAGAGTCACATTGGTCTTTTGAGTCATCTTCTTGGGGCCACTGTATTTCCTCTACTTGAAAGCAATCTACTCTCTCAAGGTCCACCCTACACAAGTGGTTTTGCCACCACTCCCTTCCTGTGACATTATGAATGTCAAGACGATAAAGTCCTTTTTTTCCCATGCCTCTATCACTCTCATTTTACCACCGCACCCCTCTTAGTTGATCAGAGTTCAGCATATCCTGCCAGTTCCCCTTGTTGCTTTTTGAGAGATTAAAGTATCAGCAAGGCAAGAATGTTGCAGGCATCCTGGCTTTAGCAGATGTCCTTGTAACTAGAGTCCCATCATTCCAGCCAGGAGCTGGCTTTTGCCAGTTTGGAGCCCTGAGAAATACCTCCCCTTAGAGAAATACTTCCCCTTTGTTCCCCACAAGAAAATCAGAAGCCCTCTCAGCCCCCTCCAAGGTGTCTGGGAGTGGAAAGTCAGTAAACAATGGCTTGCTTTCTGGAGCAGGTCTTGCCACCCATTGGAAGCAAGGAGAAGGGAAATGCCTCAAATCCACCACTGTGTGATTTGGGGCAAAATAATTAACCTCGCTGGGCTTCAGTTTCCAAACAGTTTCCAGATCTGTAGGTGTTGGAGCATTCATGATCTTTCTATAAATTATCATAAGGTATGGTTTTCTATACAGCCACCATGATTGCTCCCTGGCAGTTGCAAGGTGACATTGACTGTGTCTTGATTTCAGAGACAGTAAAGTGGAAAAAATTAATTTTAAAAAAAGCGGTTTAGAACCAATAAAACAGAGTGTCATCTACTGATAAGGTTGTTGTGAGAATTGCATGATTTAAAATACGCACAGCACCTAGAGCAATGAATGGCCATGGTACCACATGTGTGTTAGTTGTTTGGATACTGAGGAGAACGGCAAGGATGAAAGACCCCGAGGAATGGGTGGTGAGAAGGCATAATCTCCATGTCCCTTTCTGTTGGATGGAACTTTTTTCTGGAATCAACCGCCCAAGAAGTCACTGTCCAAGCCCCTCTTTCATCCAGATGTCTAGTGTACTATGTGACTAATTCTCACCAATGGAATATGGGGTCACTTCCAAGCTGTGAGGTGAATCTCAAAAGAGAGTGTGCCTTCTTCACACTCTGCCCATCCACCAGATAATGGAGAGGCTTTTGAGGCCATGCGGGATGACGGAGTAGCAAGATGGAAGAGTCAGGATCCCTGAGTCACCCCATGGAGGAGAGTCACAGGCCAGCCAGGGACACCCATCTTGAACTGCTGTATGAATGACAGACAAACCACAGTTGAATGAAGTCACTAAAATGTAGGGGTTAATTTATGACAGCACCTTCACTGAACACATGACCACTATGGGAGACAGTGAGGAGGAAGGGCACCTGTGGAGGGGGCTTGGAGATATGGAGGAGGGCTTCAGATAAATGCAAGGAACTGCAAAGTCAAGGTCTTGCTCAGAGAATTCCAATGCCTCAGAAAACAGTTGACAACCTCCAGCTCTCCACTTGCCTCCCCCATGCAGTGCTGACTTTATGTTGAAGTTTTCATCAACAGACCATTCATTCAACACGTAATACGTTTCTATCGTGTGTTAGCACAAAGTCCCAGCATGACAGGGCTCTGCTGGGTGTGGTCCCAGCACGGCCCCCCGTTCTGCCCACAACCCATACATCATCCTGATGTGCAGAAGAGACCCCATTAATCACAACACCTCATTTGCTAATGTGACTTCTTCAGCCACACTTCACCAGGGAGGAAGCCCCAGCCGTCCTGTGGTGGGTGGGCAGGTGGGTGTCCAGAACAGCAGCCTGCACCCTGCAGACTGACAGAAGGGCTTCCAGGTCCCAGCGCTGGGCCCCGGGGACAGGTTCCCGCAGGCATCTAGCTGTGCTAGGATCACTGAGGCAGAGCTGCAATTTTTCCTCCAGGAGGCTGTCTGGAGGCCAGGGACCACTCCATCTCTGCCTGGAAAGCTGCAAAATCCCAGCGCCTTTACCTGAAATGAGCTTTGAGTTTTATTTCCTTTTTATTTTGCTTAAAAAATTTTTTAATCCAAACACAAACTGTTTGTCTGCATTTTCATTCAGTATGTATCAAGATTAAATAGTCCATGGCTGCTCCCCAGTTCACCTCTCAGATCATAAAACCTCTGTAGTGACTAAATGCAGGAGTCCATCAAGTGGCTTTCTGTTTCCCTCTTCTGTGTCCCCAGAGCTGGTTATAAGGAATCCAAGTTACAAAGTACAGGTTCCGTGCGGCCTGGCCCCAGTGGCCTCAGAATCCCCCAGCTTGGGATGAGGTTCTCATAACCCCAGGCCCACAATCAGGTGTGACAGGTTGACCCAGGTGGACCCCGGGTGTCTGAGATTTCCTTCCAGACTCCCCTTCCCCTGATCCCAGCCTGGTCTGGTCTAGTGGGCGGACTCTGGGCAGGACAGCCGGGTGAAGGGCTGTTCAGAAGAAACTGGCCCTGCCCGCCCTGGCCAGAGTGCCCTGCATGGGGGCTGAGTCTTTACTCTCCCCTCCCCAGAGGACTTCCCTGGAAACCCTTCTCAGTGCTGAGGACCCAACAAAATGTGACCCTCAAAACATGAATTTGCTCCAAAATGCAAAAGAGTGAAATTGGCGATAAATATTTCATGAATGCCTTCAAACTTTATTAATTGTTCAGTTTGGGGCTTGTGAAAAACTTTCCTCCATTTGAAAACAATTTGTACCTTAGATTTTCTAGCCTTGTAGAGATTCCTGAGTCTGACGAGGGCTGGGAAGTCAGTACCCATCGTAAACTAAGTGAGTAAACTTCAGCCAAATAATTTCAAAAGCAAAATTATAAAAATTCTTTCCAAGTATTTTATAGGAAAATAATTCTATTTAATGTGGGATGTGGGTGCATTTTAATTCCTTTATATACTCTAGGGTGGGACCTACAAAAGTTAGACTGTCTGGTTCCCAGGAAGACCCCACCTCTGTCCCCTTCCTTCCGGTCCCTCCCTCTCCTCTCCTCATCTCTCTTCGCTTCAGAATTCTTCTCGTCTGCCATTTCAAGGAAGCATCAACAGAATCTCCTGCTAAAAATGTTAGTTTTTATAAAGACACTGACTTTTACATTCTAGAGGCCTCTCCTGGAAGGTGGTAAATGGCACTCAAAGGGATTGCCATTTTTGTCTCTTCTAAAGTCCCTTGGTTAGTGACTCCTGTGAATGACACTCTGCTGAAACAAACACTCCCTTACTGCCCAAGGGACTGAGGAAACACTGCCCTGGCTTTTTTGTGGATGACTGGTGCCCCTCACTCACATTGGAGCGCTAGGCCGCCGCTGTGCCGCATGGAGTCTGTGATTCTGCAGTAAGTCTGAAGGCTCAGCCAGCAACAGATAGCACAGATGCTGCAGCCTGTGGCTTAGCTGGCAGGTCCCTTTCAACCAGACAGGTTGGTCACCCAGCAGACTGGCGCCTTCTTGACAAAATGCTCAGCACCCCCAGGGCTCACAGACGGACTTCTTGTCTCCCAGGAGACATGGCTCGGGGGCCCCTCAGTAGACCTGACCATTTGCAGAACCCAGCAGACTGCTGAGGGAGCTCCTGAGTCGAGAGAGATGCTCCAAGGACCCTCCCTGGAAGTCCATCTAGGACCCTCTCTAACAACCCGCAGGCCCCTTGTCTCAGGCTGAGGAAGCAAGTCGCAGAAAGTCCTCCAAGGGCCTCCCGGTGGCTTGGCCACACCCAGCTCTGTAGTCTCCCGCCTGTCACACCTCTCACACCCCATTCTCTAAATGGCCATCTTGAGTGGTCCTGCTGCTCTGCCAAAGTCATTGTTTGTGCAGCCCTCTCCTGCACTGCCCATGGCCCCCAGCCTCACACCTGGGTAACTCCCTATCTCCTCCAACACGGAGCTGAGGTGCTCTCCTCTTCTCAGCTCCTTCTAAGGTGCCAGGAAGCTTTCCCCAGCTAACTCACCCCCTTCCCAACATCCCAGAGCCAGACAGGTGCTCTGCTATGTTCCGGTGATAGATAGATAGATAGATAGATAGATAGATAGATAGATAGATAGATAGTTCTGTTTAATTGTCACCCATCAGACTGGGAGGACACAAATGAAACCTCATCCCTCACTGCCCACCCCCGTTCCTCGCACAGAGCTGGGCATACAGTAATGTTGAGTGAATAAATGAGTGAATGAGTGAGGGCAAGGCTTGGTGAACAGGAAGCTGACAGGTATCCAGGGGTCCAGAATCAACTACCAGCAGCTACTATCTCCAGCTCTCCCACCGACAGTGTGGGATCCCATGAAACCCAGGGACAAGGATTGGGGGCCAGACTATTTCCAGCTTTGCTCTGCCCATTTCTGCCATCTCTTGGGTAACTAAGGGACTAGTGAGCAGCACGGCAGGGGCAGGGTGCAGAGAGGACACTGTCGTGGTCAAGCCCACTCTGTGGCGCCAGGTCATCTGAGTGCCAGCCCAGCTCCACCACCTGCTCACTGTGTCACTTGGGGCAAGTTATTCTACCCCTCCGTGCTGCGGGTGATAGTAGGACTTACCTTGCTGAGTCGTTGTGCAGATTTAAATAAGTTGACATGTAGAAAGTGCTTAGAGCCCCGCAGGTGGTAACGGATGTATAATATTAGTGCTCGTTATGCTCACCCAGCCCCCAGTCACCAGCCTGAAGCAGGGGTCAAGGTGAAGTCAGCTAGGGTCAGTCTCAATTCAGGGTCGGTGTCTCACCGTACGTGACCTGGGGCCTCCTGAGACATGCTCAGCCCTTTCCTCCTTAAGCCGCAAATACCCTTTAAGCCTCCTCTGGATGAAGACAGATGTGCTGTCCCCAGCGTGTGCGGGAGAGAGAGGTGGTCTCCCCGCTGGACACCCCAGCTCCCTCCATGCTGCCCCAACACGGCGAGGAGGGGACCCAGAGTCATCGTCACGCCCAGTGCCACACGCCATGGACACCGGGCTCTGCCGGGGACAGGCTGGGCCCGGGTGATGCAGCCTGTGGGAAAGCTGTGCCTGTTGCCATGCTCCTGCCAGGGAGACACAGGGGCCCTTCCCAAGCCAAACACCCGCCCCCCCCGCCTGGAGGAAGGAAGCCTTGCACAGGGCGAACCCAGAATGGCAACTTGTCTCGCTGCCCCTCACTCTGCACCATGCGGTGGCTCCCGGAGAACCAGGCTGCTCTGTCCCAGGCCTCTGCCTCGACGACCTAAACTTATCAGAAGCAAAGGCTCCTCCGACTTCCCTTCCACCCACGAACTGCCAGAGTGACACAGAAAAGCCTGTGGAGAACAAGGGCACAGTGACTTGGCATGGGGTGGCTTTTCTAAGGCTTGCTTTTCAGGAATCCAGAAGACAAAAAGACATGAGCAGTTCTATCCATACATCAAACCTGGTTAGAACTTCACGTCCCAGTTTGGTCTCTTCCTCCAGAAAGCCTTCCCTGACTGCACCCATCCATGATGCCTTCCTTTTCTCAATTCTGTCTGCAGCTGTTCTACACTAGCCCCATCGATAACCATGTTTGACTAGGCTGGTGGCCAGACAGAGTGCGGTATGAGGACTGGGAATAGACACCCCCCGCCCCCCGTGCACTACTGCTGCTCTTGGATGGTTCTGTGACTACGTCTGGACCTCCCCATCGCCTCTCATCTTGCCTACAGCATGCTATAGGGACGGGCCAAAAGTAGCTGGCTGCTCAGCCCAGCTGGGACACACATTTAAAACCACTCATCAGTGTCAGAGGCTTCCCAAACATAGCACTCGGCATGGGGAGACAGGACATGGGAACCCCAGCTGATCTGCAGGCATGCCCAGAGTGTGCAGCTAGTCTTTCTCTGCTCCCCCAGACAGGAACCCGAGAGCCCTTGTGCCTGGAAGGTCTTACAGGGGTCCTTCCTCGACTCCCTGCCTCCTGTGAGCAAAACTGCTGTCCATATGGGATAAATGGGAGGGGCCTGTCTCTTCTCGAAGACAGCCCAGCTCTTCATTAATTGCCTATTTTATTCCAGAAAATGCTCCTTTACATCAGACTCTACTCCCTCAGGTCCCATTCTGCAGAGAGGAAACCCTGTCTTCCTCCTCACAGAGTTGGCCCTGACTCAGTCAACAGTCAGGAGCCTGTCCAGTCTCTTTCTGTTCACCCTCCCTCCTAAACTCTTGCAGGTGCCTGGCCCTGGGCACATTTCTGGGGACAGCATCTGTCTTCCCTTCTTTTTCTCTTTGCTCTTCCTGTGGCTCTCCCAGCTCCCTCCTCCTCACCCCACTCATGACACCAAGGAAGAAGGGCTCCGCCAAACCCTCTGACTCGTGATGCATGTGGTGAGGAGTGGAATACACCATACTGCTTCTAAACCCTCACTGGACTGGCCCCATATCCCATGATTTTAAGTCAGCATTTTTACAGTGAGGCCTGAGACGCTGCATTTTTAACCCACACCCTAGGTCACATCTCTCTAGTCTCTGAGACCTGTGTTCCGCTGTACTGTGAGGGAACAAGAGAAGGAGATGAAGCTGTACCCTCCGGAAGTGCACCTGCTCCCCTGCACACACACATGAAACCACTTAGTACAGAGGGAGCTCTGATTACATCACCCTGGGCAATGTGGGCCAGTGAGTTTAATGCACTCACAGAGGTGGGCAAGGTCAGGGCAGCATTTGAAAGTGGCTTCCTTGAGGAGGCAGGATTTGGGCTGAATCTGAGCCTGGCAGAATCTGAATCAATTGACAGGAGGGCAGAGAGACATCCAGGCGGAGACAGACGCACAATGGCTCAGAGGGCAGAGGTGCCAACAGTGGATTTCAGATGCTCCGGCAGGCTGATGGATGGACCATTGATACCTTTCAGGATCAGCCCTTGGAAGGGTTAGCAAAAGAAGAAGAAATGGAGATGGAGGGAGCAGAGAAGAAAGTGAACTCCAAGAGAGGTCGGAACTGTTTCAAACCTAGGAAAGCCCTAAGTTCTGAGCCCTGATGGCATTTTTCTCTCTCAGTCACTGGTTAGGTTGGAGTGTCGATGAACCAGGACTGGGAAGAAGATCATGACCAAGTATGGCCCCGGGCCCCGGGCACTCTTTGCCTGGCACTGGGCCTGGGTGGTCAACCTTTCCTGCCAAGGTGGCTAAGTACTTTGCAGATGTGCTACTGGCAGAGTTCTAGATTGGCTGCTGCCACTTCCCTGCCCTGACACGTGGCCGGAGCCTGGCCTCGGCCTTCTGATGAATGATCCTTCTCTTCAGCTCCCCATTTTATGCTCACTGTACTTATACTCTTTGGCTACCTTAAAGAACCCCCTCCTCTGCACGAGCTCAGGGAACGCTGATGAAACCCAGGACCCAACAGGGAGTGGAAGAAAGGAGGGAAAGATGATGAGGAATGTGCCCAAGACCCTCAGGAGAGGAAGCCCTGTCCTGGGAGACCAAGGCCTAGGTTCTGAGCATGGCTCTGTTGTATGGCCTTGGCCTGGCCATTTTCCTTCTCTGGGCCTTGAAACTCTTTTCTGTGAAATGAGGAGGCGGAAAAAGCTCACCCCCAGAGTCTCTCCCTACCCTGTGTCTTGGGGAAGACCTACAAGGGATACATTAAGGAGATACTCAGTGGAGACCAGAAGCTGCGAGATCAGCAGCATTGTGGAGAACTGCCTTAGACTAGACACAGAACTGAGGCAAAAGCCCAGCCATCTTGAAAGGAAGAGAGACTGATAATGTTGACTAAAAACTCACTGAGGGCCTGCTACCAGGTACTGTGTAGCAAGGCCTGACTAATAGTATGTTATCATACCCTCAGAACAGTTCAGGGATGTGAGTGTGACCTTCATGTCAATTGTAAAGACACTGAAACTCTGAGAGGGTAATTCACATGCCACGGTTAGACACTGTGACGTGAAGAACTAGAATTCACATCCAAGTTGGTCCAGGCCAAATGGAATAACCAGTTCAGGACATCAGAAGGCCATTGGCAGAATTGCTTTGTGCATCCTCCCGTGAAGACCTTGCTCTCCTTACGCACAAAGCTGGCTCAGAGGCCTCCCTGGGAGCAAGACTCCTCACCTCACATCCCTGTCCACAGAGTAGGCCCTGTGATTTAGAAAGAGGATGGGCCCTGGGTTTCACAAGCAGAGGCTCCATCAACACCCCAGGCCAAACCAGCCAGTAACTAAGCACAGCTGGGGTGTTTCAGATCAAACTGACCTCTTCTTGCAGAAAGGGAAATGACAGAAGAGAAGCCCGGAAGGGTTAACTGTGGTTGAGCTGCTCAACTGACAACTGAACTCTGGGAGAAGGATCAGGGGCAGGGATGATCCTGTGTGTCTTTTTCAGAAATAGTTTTTAAATGAGTGAAGTGTAAAATAAAATCTCAAATATTAATTAACATTTTTGAATACTTGGTGTGTTCCAGGGACTGTCTTCAGTGCTCCATATGAGTCAACCCATTGATCTCTCATGATAACTTCACAAGGTAAGCATTACTATTATGAGCCCATTGTGCTGATGTAGAAACTGAGGCACAGCGAGGGAAGTGGCTCTCCTAGGTCACACAGCTGGTAAGTGGCAGACCTATGACTCCAGTTGAGAAGGCTACTCCCCTACTGAGGCCCTCACAGAGCAGGGATGGCCTGAGCCCCCAACAGTCCTCAGTATCCACCCTCTATGGTCTTCTGCAGAGCCCCTTGTCCATGGCTCCTCCCTGGTCTTGCCTCCATGTCCGCTTGCTGGGGAGAAAGGGCTGTCTGGGTCTATAGCACTCATTTGTTGCCCTCTCTTATAGGACTCCTCTGTTCTGAATGGCCAAGCAGTCTCCAGCAGGGACCCTTGACAACTCTCAGCTTAAAACACATCGCAACCTTGCAAAATCTTCTTTGATGCTTGAATTATTTTCCTGAAACCTTCCTGTTTGCTACTTTATTCTCAAAGAGCATGTGTGTCATTTGTATGTTTTTCATTATAAATTGCCTGTATTTGTCACTTGCTTATTTTTGTCTGTTGCAGTGTTTCATCTTTTCTTTTTAATTGGTTAGGGTACTCTCATATTTGCATTTTCTCTCTCTCTCCCCCACTCACTCACTATTTTTGCCTGTTTCACTGTCTTGCACTTTGTGCAAGATTCTCATTCTAGCAATTCAGGTATAATTTTCTAATGGTAAATATATTTAAGAGATTATATTACACATTGGTTATGAGATGAAGTTCTGCAGCTATCCTAATTGAATTCAAATCCTGTCTCCACTATCCATTAGCTGTGTAACTTTGGGTGAATTACTTAACCTTTCTATGCCTCTGTTTCCCTAGACATAAAATGGGCATAATAATAGTTCTTCCTTCATATGGTTGTTGAGAGAATTGAATGAGAAACTTTATGTAGTGTTTAGAATAATGTTGGGCACATAGTGAATGTTCGAGTAAGAACTATTATCCTAATATTAAAAATACTGATCCGTTGCCATTTGTTACAAATGTACTAGAAATCAACTGCCCACTGAGGTTCTAAGTTTTGTGAGCTTTCTGGTTAAAAGAGCAGGAAAGAGTTGAATTGCTCTGTGTGATAGAGAAGAATTTGGAGTTGGAGGTCTTCTGGGAGGTAAGGTAAGGAGGGGAGATGGAAATGAGAGAGGAGGGGGATATGAGTGAGAGAGAAATGTGAGTGGGTTCCAGAATATGATCCCTCCCTGTGACCCTCAAACCTTCAGAGAGGCCCACTGGGGGATAATGCTTGGTGTAAATGTGTTTCTTTTGGTCTGAATTCTGCACCCTAGCTGACATGAAGTGACTCAGGTTGTGGATTTGGGGGCATCAGAGCTAGTCACCCTGGGGTCCCCCTTGCTCCCAAACTGGTAAACCCAACCATCAAAATGCTTTAGGAGGGCCAAGCATTGATATTTAGATTATGCAGATATTTTCTTACCCAATTAAACCATTAGGCTGTTTGTGTTTGTTTTTGTTTTTGGCCGCAGTGGACAGTGTGACATGCCTCCCAGACCTTCAGGACTGCAGGGCTTGATCACCCAGTTGCAGAGAATGACTGCCAACACAAAGCTCTCAGCGGTCAGCTCTCAGAACCAGCTTGCCCAAGATCACACATGTGATAGCTAGCTGATACTACACAACAAATCACTCCAAAACAGGAGCTTAAAACTAACACTTGTTATCAAGAATGCAGCTTCTGTGGCTTGGGAAGTTGGGAGCAGCTTAGCTCAGTGGTTCTGGCTCAGGGTCTTGCATGAGGTTGCAATCTAGGTGTTTCCAGGGCTGCAGTCATCTGAAGGCTTAACTAGGACTGGTCAAGGTGATTCACTAGAGTAGCTGTGGGTGGGAGGCCTTGGTTCTCACACTGGAATGCTCTCTACAGGGCTTCTTGAATGTCCCCACAACATGACAGCTTTCCTCCCTTCAAGAGAGAAGTCCAGGAGGATGCTGCAATGCCTTTTATGACCTAGTCTTGGAAGCCACATGCCATCACTTCTACCACACAATATTTGTTAGAAGTGATTCACTGTGTCCAGCCCTCATTCAAAGGGAGAGGAACCAGGTTCCCCCTTTTTAGAGATGAGTGTTAAATAATTTATGTGTTTTTAAATCATCACAGTACCCCATTCCTAGAGGAGCCCACGTTCAATTTATGATAACCCAAGAATGCCAGGTCCAAAGGGTCATCCCTGCTTCAGCGCTCCCTGTGGGGTCCTTGGAGGCTTTCACTGAGAGACAACGCAACTCGACTTCTCCCTGCTCAATCCTACCCCCTTCCCTTCTCTTCACGAGTGGTATTCCCAAGCGCATCCCCTGGTCAACCTCCTACACTCTAATTTTTACCTCTGTGGTTGTTTTTGCTGATGTACAAATGTGTTTCCCTACGTGTTTTACCTAGCAATCTCTTTCTTTGTGGATTCTGCCCTATGAGGGTTTTTGGAAAGACCTTCCAATCTTGAGATACGATAAATATCTAGAATTTATTCTAGGTCATCTATGATTTAAAATCTCACTCTCAATTATTTCATATAATGGGAGGTTTTTAAATATATTTGTGAGATAAGGATTTAATTTCACTTTTCTCCAGTGCTTTATCAATTGCCCTAATACAATTTGTTAAAAAGAAATTTTCTACTGATTTTAAATGATATCTTTACCTATGTACTAAATTCTAGCACATAATTGTTTTAGTTTCTGAGCTTTCTATTCAGTTCTGGACTCCAGCCACATTATTTTGGTTGTCATATTTTTGAAGTAGATTCTAATGTCTGAAAGTACAAGCCACTTTTCTTTTTTTCTTCTCTTTCGGTATTTTCATGAGTTTATTCTTCCAGGATAATATTTTGTTTTTTGCTTTTGAGTCGGAGTCTCACTCTGTTGCCCAGGCTGGAGGGCCGTGGCACACTCACAGCCACTCCATCGTCAACCTGCTGGGTTCCGGTGATCCTTCTGCCTCAGCCTCTTCCAGGATAATTTTGGAGTCAATTTGGCAAGGGCTCCACCTCTCAAAATCGCACACGGAGATTTTGATTGGGATGTGTTAAATATATTGATGTCAGTTCTTCCAAAATATCTTTATAATATTAAAACATCCCAGCAAAGAACATATGTCTATTAAAATCTTGTTTTAAGTTATTTGTTAAAGTTCTTTCTGTGTATGGGTACGTATGTGGAAGGTACACATGGGGAAGTGTGTATGTATATGTATATGAGGGGGTTATATGTGTGGGAGTGTGTGTTTACATACATCCCAGTATGCTTATGAAGTTTATTCCTAGATATGTCATGGCCTTTGTTGATGTTGGTGATATATTTTTCATCACTGTCTCCTAGTTATGTTTAGTGTGAAGGAAACCTTTTGAGATCTGTTTTTTGTTTTTTGCTTTTTTTTTTTTCTTTCAGTCATCAGGTCTTACTCTGTGACCCAGGTTGGAGTGTAGAGACACTATCACAACTCACTGTAGCCTCCAACTTTTTGGGCTCAAGCAATCCTCCTGTATCAGCTTCCCAAGTAACTGGGACTACAGGCATGTGTCACCACACCCGGCTAACTTTTTAATTTTTTGTAGAAATGAGGCTTTACTGTGTTGTCCAGGCTGGTCTTGAACTCCTTAGCTCCTTAAGTTAATAAACCACGCTGTTTTTAATACTTTACTAATTGATTTGCTTTTATTTTCTTAAGTATACAGAAATATCATCCTCAGAGAACGATATTCTTTTCTTTCTCATAAACATTTAGACCAACAGAGGGGAGACCATGACCCTCAAAAGGAGGAACACATATTCATCTTGTGCTCATTTTGTTTTCTTTTTGCACACAGGTAATATAAGCTCATGGTACAAATATTTAAAAGTTTTTTAGAATCAAACTCATTTGAAGCCTGGGCATGGTTGCTCAACCTGTATTCCCAGCACTTTGGGAGGCTGAGGCAAGAGGATTGCCTAAACCCGGGGCTTCAAGACCAGCTTGGGCAACGTGTCTCTACACTTAAAAAACAAAATCACAAAAAATAGTCGTGCATGGTGGTGTGCATCTGTGATTCCAGCTACTTGGAAGGCTTGAGATGGAAGGATTGCCTAAGCCCAGCAGATTGAGGCTGTAGTGACCGTGAGTGTGCCACTGCACTCCAGCCTGGGTGAGAAGAATGAGACTCCAACTCAAAAATAAATAAATAAATAAATAAATAATAAATTAAACTCATTTGAAATGCAACCACCTACCTTAACATTTGTATTTTTTTTGTTTTTTTTGTTTTTGTTTTTTGAGTTGGAGTCTCACTCTGTCGCCCAGACTGGAGTGCAGTGGCCACTCCCGGCCACCGCAGCCTCGACCTGCTGGGCTCCGGCAATCCTTCCGCCTCAGCCCTCCAAGTAGCTGGAACTACAGGCGCGCGCTACCACACCCGGCTAATTTTTTGATTTTTTGTAGAGATGAGGTCTAGCTGCCCAGGCAGGTCTCGAACCCGCGGGCTCAGGCAATCCACTCACCTCAGCCTCCCAAAGGCGCGGGATTACAGGCTGAGCCACCGAGCCCGGCTTACATTTGTATTTTTCAAACCACTTTCTATGCAATATATATGCATGTGTGTGTGTGTGTGTGTGTGTGTGTGTGTGTGTATAATGTATGAGTTTATAGATATTAAAATTATAGACACATAGGGCTGTAAAAAGACACTATTTGTAACGTGAATTTTAACTTTCTATATCATGAAAGTATTTTCAAGAACATAAATACATCTACTCCATACTTTTATTTTGCTGTTATGTTTTTGAGTAGTCATAATTTACTCAATGGAACTTCTCTTTTGGACATCTAAGTTGTCTCCAATTTTAAATAGTCTTACAATAAACACCCTTTATAGATCACTGCCCTCTTCCCCCTTCCCCACTTGGGGTAAATTCTTGGAAATGGAACCGCTGTGTCAAATAATACATGTTTTTTAAAAAAATATTTCACTTATGCAGTATTTTTCTGCCAACAGTTATAAGGAGATTTTAAATTTTGGTTCATTTCATTGGCACTTGTCTCGTCTTCACTCTCACTAACGCTGATTTTATCATTCTTTTTTATCTTTGCCAACATGAAAAGTTAAAAAAAAAGAAGCATCTTATTTCAATGAGAGTTTCTTTGATTACTAGGCAGATTGAATACAATTGGAAACTGTATCCTTCTTGTGAGACAAACTTACATAGTTTATCTAGATTTAGATTTTAAGGGGGTGATTGCATAACTTTGTTATTGAATTTCAAGCATTCCATGTATATAAACAATGTTAACCCCTTTTTGTCGTATATTGCAAATATTTTTCACAGTGTGCATTATGACATACAGGAAGCCATAGAAAATCACATAATAAATATCTGTGTGTTCTGTCTTATGCTTTGTGAAATATCAACAACTTGTCAATTCATCTTGCATTTTTTAAAGCAGCAAACATTCTGTGTTCATCTCCACAAATTGCATTCCCCTCCCTCCCTCTCCAAATCTAATTGCTATCCTAATATATTTGTATTATTTTCACGAATCATTCCCATGCATGTTTTTACAGCAATACTATGTTTGTGTTTCCACAAATGATGTGCGTGATACCATTTTGTGTGTTTCATGTTTTGAAACTTTACGTAAATGGAGTCATACTGTAGGTATTCTTCTGTAACTTACTGCTGTTCAACATTAAGTTTGGGAAACATATTCCTATTGAAATATATAGGTTTAATTCCTTCATGTTAACAGAACCACAACGTATCCATTTTCCTGCAGCTGGGCACTTGGGGTTTTTCCCCTCCTAAGTTTTCATTATAAGAACGACACTATAGGGAGCATTATTGCACCTGACTCTTTATGTGCACATGCAAGAGTTTCTCCAGGAATACGCCAAGATGTGAGTGGTCTGGGTAACTGTATGCACATTGCCAGAGTCCCTAGATGGTGCCCAAAAGTTCCCATGAGCAGTACCATTTTACTCTCTCATGGATACTCTTTCTACTCCAACTTCTAGTATTATCACACTTTAAGTTTTTGTCACTATTATGAGGACACGGTGGCAGCTCACGGTCTCATTTTTACATTTTCCTCATTGCTAGTGATTCCGGTTATTTTTTCATGTCCTTCTCAACCATTGGGTCTCCCTCTTCTAAACATCCTTATGTGCTTTGCCAGTTTTCCTACTTGTCTTTCTCATTGAATTGTGGTATTTCTTTATAATTATTCATGCCACAGATTGTTTTACTGTCTGCAGTTGGTTTAACAAATTTGTATGGTATCCTTGTCTCAATCTTTAATGTAATCTCACTTATCAGTATTTTTCTTCAGAATTTGGGCTATGTGTATGTGCATGTGTGTGCCTGTGTGTATGTGTGTGTATTTTAAATGCATCTTTCCTTACCCAAATATTAGAAAGATAGTCTCCTATATTTTCTTCTGAAAGTTATAATCTTTTGATTTTCACATTTATATCTTCAATATGCCTAGAGTTTATTTTTTTACATGGTGTGACATAAGGATCCAATTTTTTTCTATGTGGTTAACCTGATAGCTCAGCACCATGTATTAAATAGGTCATCCTTTGCCACTGATTAGTTATTGTCCTTTCTGGTGTGTCCATTTTCTATATATTCTATTTCTGTCTTCCTGTCCTGTCCCATTGGTCTCCTTGTCAGTTTCTTTACCAACAGCATATTATGTTAATTATACCTTTATGGTGTCTTAATACATGATCCAAAAAAAGTTTTTCCAAAATTTTTTTTTAAATGTAGTCAAATATAATATTTTTCACTTATATTAAATTTTGTGTTTGGAAAGGTGTGCCCCACCCAAGATTATACAAATGTCAGAGGGACAATATTATAAATACTTGATAGCTTCCCCACCCTCCTCCATGCCAAAGAGTGTTCTGTACTTTTTCTGTTAGCTTAGATCCCTGATTTTTTGTTATGCTTCCAAAGAATTGGTAGGAAGAGCTGCAGAATCTGAAGGAGATAGACAAGAGGTAGGCAACTTTTACATAGGAAAGAGATATAGTTCTAGTAAAAAGAGAAAGTCTATCCACAGGAGAGAGAAGGAGTGGTGGAGATGAGCCATGAATTCTGTTTCAGAATGAGTTTTGGTTGGAAGTTTAAGGGTGGAATAAAGATAGAATTTTGTAGCTACCAGCTGCTGTACACATGGAGGACATACAGAATGGCAGAGATGGGGAGACATTTTTAAAAAATGTTTTGTGGCTCATTAAGAATGGACTTCTCTCATGCACGCACACACTGTCACTCCACCCTGTCGGTGTTCACTGGAGAGAGGAAAGACTTAATTAACCTTCTTTTAATTATATTTTTTTCTGTGTGGATTCTGTTTGACCGTTATTCCATGTTAAGATTGAACTATAAAGCTGCGCACATTTTATTCGATAAATAAATATCCACCTACTTGTCTTCCAATACTTTCATGATTTAATTTAAATTTTATTTTAATAGGTAACTAATGCACAAGACAGAAAATAGATGTCTTGCCCATACCTGATCCCCAGTCTCCACTGCTTCAGAGGCAAATTATGTGACCAGTTTCTTAGGGAACCTTCCAGAGATCCTCTGCATATAAACCATATGCATACTGTACATTCCCCCACCTCTTTTTCTATCTAGAATAGTGCACTGCGTAAAGTGTTTCGTGGTTTGCTTTTGTCCCCACTGAACACTTTACTTGGAGATCATTCCTTATCAGTGCATAAAGATCTTCCCTGTTATTTTTAACAACAGTATAATATTTTATTATATGGACACAACGTGTTGAATCCAGTCTTCGGTTTTGAGCGTTTAAGTACTCCCAGTGCACTACTACTATAACTGGTATGTTGGACAAGCATGATTCATGACATAATAAAAACAAAATTTTATTTTTTTTCTTCTATCATTCCTTTACAAGTATTTCCTTAGAGTAATACTTCTTAACTTTGTTTGAAAATACTGACTGTTCTCATTGGGTTTTAGCTTTTGGTCAAAGCCACAGCCACAACTTAGAAAATATATCTATTCTTATGTAATAAGATAAAACTTAACTTAGTAATAAGATAAAAGTGAACTTAACTTAGTGTTGTAACTCTGTCCCTCTGGCAGGAAGTCTGCAGTGGGGAAGGGGCTTTGTCTGCCTCTGTGCCTCTCTTCCCCACATTATCTTATCTACTAGTTGCTGTTTCATGACCTCATGAGAGTCAGGATGGGGCTGGGAGGCAGAGAACAAAGAAAGGTAAAAGGAGGAGATGGTTGTTGTTGTTATTATATGGCTGAGTGATTTTGAGTTCTCTGTCCCTGACCAATGACTTATGGTTTTTAGGGGATTTGGAGTTTCCCTGGAGAGCAATTCTTCCCTATAGTTCTCCTGACCTGCTCCCAGTGGTCCCTAGGGATGCCTCTTTGGCATGAGCATATGGAGGTGTCTCTAGTTTTGTGCTACCACATTCTTCTTGGTCCTACTGAACCAGATGCAGGGAAACTTCAGGCTGATCCTTTCTTGGGCACATGGCCCTGTCTAGCCTTGGAAATACCGTGTGTCCTTTATCCTAACGATCCCTGACTCCAACACAGCAGCAATTGCAGGGCTCTACCACTAAAGGCGCAAGACAGCCCTCTCTTGCCTTCTGGGTTTCTCAGAAGAGAGTCAACCCCCAGTCCCCAGGCCAGTTTAGCACCCTCAAGCCAGGGGTGGGCAACCATCTTCTGTGTCTCCTACTGCTGGAGATGCCTCTTGAAATTATTCAAGAGGTTCCCTGGAACCCCCATTTCTCATTTTGACAGTATCCTCCCCCAGTTCTCTAACAAAGGTCAGGTAAGGACCCCAGAAAAACAATAGCTTTAAAGAATCCCTTCCCTAAATCTCCCACCCTTGACGAGAAGGTTTCTGGCCTTGTATTCATCCTTTATCTGGCTGAATAGTCCAAGAATCATCGAACAGAGTCTAGACCTAATTTCTTTGTCAGTCTATAGTGAGGGAGGGGATTTGTAACTTGTTCACTTTGGTGTCCTGAGACAAGAAGCGTCCCATGTTAATATTTTGTTTTACTATCATAAATAATGCTGTCATTAATATCCTTGTCCAAGGATATTTATTTGTGTACATGGAGAAGTATATCTACATAAATTACCAGATGAATTAACAAGAGAGAAATTGTGGAGCCAAAGTATATGCGCATCCTTTTATTGTAATAGATACTGCAAAATTGCCCTCCAAAGAGTCGTAAAAATTTACTCTTCACCAAAAATGTACGAGTGCCTTTTTGCCACTCCCTTGGTTAGCTTCATATTTTACATCTACCTGGATTTATTCTGGTATAAATTGTGTGTTTTAACTTCTCACATATACCCCAGCCCCAAGTGTGTTATATAGTAAATTCAAGTTTATTTACAGAATAAATTCATCTTTTCTCCACTGATTTGAAATGTCACTTCTATCTTGCAATACATTCTTAAATATTTTTGGACTTTTTCTGGGCTTTGGCTTTTGTTCCAACTGATCTGTTTTGTCTATTCCTGTACTAGTTCCATACGATTATGATTATTGAAACTTTATTATACATTTTAATAACTGGTAGGGAAATTCCCATTACTCTCCTTTCTCAAAAATTTCCTGGGGCTTCTCAAACTTTATTCTTTCAATGATGTGTAGAATCATTTTGCCTAGTTCTAAAAAAAAAAATCCCATATGGATTTTGATGAAGATTACAAATAATGGATAGTTTAATTTGTGGGAAATGGACAACTTCCCAGTATCAAATGCTCCCAAATAGGAACATAATATTGTCGTTGGTTATTTTAAAAATGTTGTCACTCAAGTGAGTTTTGCAATTTTATTAATATAATTTATTTCTGCATATTTTATGAACCTATATACAAATATATGACATTGTACCATATGTTTGTTGCTATTGTAATCAAGATCATTTTCCTATTATTATATTTTAGTTAATACTGGCATATGAATATTTTCATTTTGAACAATCTTACTATTTCCAGCCAGTTTTAGCTTATTTCCTTGAGCTTTCTAAATAGGCAATCATATTGTCTGTAAATAATAATAACATTACTAACTCCTTTCCAAGATTTACACTACATATTTTAATTTTGTCTGTTTAATTCCCAAGGCTTCCATATCCACTACAAAATTAAATTTATAAAGCCCACATATATGAGTGTCACCAAACCGGGACAAAAGTTGTAACAACACATGACGAAATATTAACAGCAGTTATTTTGTCATAGCTTGCATATTTTGGTACTATTTACTGTAAATAGTAACATCACCACAACTAATTTCTTCAACTAATCTGAGTCAAAATTTTTATAGTTATCCAGGTCAAGAATTAAAAGAGTATCTATTCTTCCACTTCTAGTGATGATAGATAAGAGGAATAGGGTTTATTCTCCAACCTTAAACAATTAGAAACTGGGAAAAAAACACAACTATTTTCAGCGATTGGACAATAGGCAGCTGAGAATTGTGATTCCTGAGAAAAGGAATCCAATGAGAAGATCCCTAAAATTGCATTGGACCTGGAGGTATCTGTGGACCACAGAACAGGGAAGGGTTTCCCAAACTGCGTAGTATTACAGAATTCAGAGCCAGAAGCAGCTGAATGTTGATGTTCATAGACTTCTCTTCAGACTCATCAGACTATGCAAACCAGAAAACAAGAGAAGGACATAAAGTATTGAAATAAGGTGTCAGCCTAGAATCCTAAATCCAGTTAATATTTATTTTTAAATTGTAAGAACAATTAAAGTATTTTCAGACAAAAACTGAGATAATTCACCATTTATAGACTTTCACTACAGGAAATGTTAAAGGAAGTAGTTCAAATGGAAGAAACATTAAAGGTCGGCAAATTTTTTCTGTACAGGGCCAGATAGTAACTATTTTAGTCTTTTGTAGGCCACACAGTCTTTGTTGAAGCCACTCAATTCTGCTATTATGGTGCAAGAAAAGGCATACACAATACATAAGTGATGTGGCCACACTTGGTCCACAGGGCGTAGTTTG
This sequence comes from Carlito syrichta, assembly GCF_000164805.1. Taxonomy (NCBI): domain Eukaryota; kingdom Metazoa; phylum Chordata; class Mammalia; order Primates; family Tarsiidae; genus Carlito; species Carlito syrichta. The sequence continues at coordinate 452,697 of NW_007036708.1, forward strand.
CTGACTCTTGGTCTAAATACTTTAAATGGCAGGCAGAGATTGTCAATCTAGGTAAAAAAGTAAATCTCAACTACATGCCGTAAACCATCTTAAAAACAAATTCATAGATAAAAAGTAAAAGGATGGAAAAGATATGTTATGTAAACATTAATTATAAGAAAGCTAAAGTGGCTATTTTAATTCAGATTTAACTCAAGAACAAATAATATCAGAAATAAAGAAATTTCATAATGATGGAAGGGTAAATTCATGCAAAAGATATAAAAATCCTAAATGTGTCTGCATCCAATAAAGCACCTTCAAAATAGATGAAACAGAAGCCAACAGACTGAAAGAAAAAAGCGACAAATTCATAACTATAATTAGAATTGTTAACATTTATTACTCAGTAATTGAAAGAAAATGTAGACAGAAAATCAGCAAGTATACAGAAAACCTGAATAACACTATCAAGCAATATGACTGTTACGGACTGAATGTTTGTGTCTCCCACATCCAATTCATATGTTAAAGTCATAATATCAAATGTGATTGTATTTTAAGACAAGGCTTTGAGAGGTAAATAGGTTTAGATCAGGTCTTGGGGGTAGATTCATCATAAGAAGAGAAAGAAACTGGAGCTCACTCTCTCTCCACCATGTGAAGATACAGCAAATAGGTGTCTGTCTGCAAGCCAGAAAGTGGACCCTTCCCAGGGACTGAGTCATTTGGTGCCTGGATCTTGGACTTCCTAGCCTCCAGAACTGTAAGAAAAAAAAGTCTGTTGTTTAAGCCACCAAGTGTAGGCTACTTTGTTATAGCAGCTCAAGCTAAGACAATGATCTCACTGGGATTTATAGAACATCAACACATCAACAAAATATATATTATTTCCGAGAACATATGAAAAAGTCACCAGATAGATCACATGCTGAGCCATTTTTAAAAATCTCAATAAACTAGAAAAATATTTAAACTTTACAGAGTACACTATCTGAAAAAAATTGGATTAAACTAGAGATCAGTAAAAGAAAGATATTTGAAAAACACTCAAGTATTTGGGAATTAAACAAGACGTTTCTAAACAACCAATGGACCAAAGAAGAAATAACATATACAATTAGGAAATATTTTCAAGAGAATTAACATTAAAAACATTTTTGAAATTCATGGGCTATTGTTAAAGTAGAGCTTAGAAGTACATTTAAATCGTAAACATTATATTAAAAAAGAAGAAAGGTCCAAAATTAATAACATGATTAACCAGTCTAAGAAATTACAAAAAGAAAAGAAAAAAATTAAGCCTAAAGGAAGTAGGAAGAAGTAATAGTGATAAGAGCAGTAATCAGTGAAACAGAAGACAGAAAAACATGATAGAAAATCAGTGAAAGCAAAAGTTGGTTCTTTGGAAAGAAGTTTTTTGAATTAGAAATCGCTATCTAAATTTATCAAGAAAAAAGGAAGATACAAATAACAAATACTAGGAACAAAAGAGGGGAAGTTAATTCAGATCTTATATATATTTAAAAGTCATAAAACTGTATTAGGAATTAGCTTAAGACAATAAATTTGAGGACAGAAGAAATGCATTTTTTTTTTGAGTCAGAATCTCACTCTGTCGCCCAGGCTGGAGAGCGGTGGCACACTCATGGCCACCCCAGCGTCGACCTCGTAGGCCCAGACCATCCTTCCGCCTCAGCCTTCCAAGTAGCCGGAACTACAAGCACGCTCCACCACACCTGGCTAATTTTTTGATGTATTGTAGAGATGAGGTCTCACCAAGTTGCCCACACTGGTATCGAACCCCTGGGCTCAGGCAAGCCTCTCACCTTGGCCTTCCAAAGTGCTGAGATTACAGGCTTGAGCCACTGCAGCCGGCCAACATAATTTTTTAAAGTAAGCAAAATGCTAAAAAGTTAAATTTATCAAATAAAACAGTCCCACAAATAAAAAACCAGGCTCAGATAACTCACTCATGAATTCTGTCAAATATTTAAGAAAGAAATAATGTCAGTCTGATGCAAATCCTTTCATAAAACATAGGAGGAGGTCAGCCTTACTATGATACCAAACTAGATACACTCATTGCAAGAAGAGAAAATAACAGATCAATATCCCTCATGAACACAGACACAAAAGTACTTTACAAAACACTAATGAATTGAACCCAGCAAAATATATATATATTTACATACAGATAACATATTATATTATATTTATATAATCTTGACCAAGTAAAGTTCACTTTTCCAAGGAATGTAAGCCTGATAGCATTCAACAATAAATCAATGCATTTTACCATATTAAAAACAAAGGTAAAAATAATGTAATAATTTTAATCAAGGAAAGCATTTGACATAATACTACTCCTTTTCATGAAAAAAAAATTCTCAACAAACTAGAAATAAAAAGTAACTTTATCAACCAGTTTTTAAAAATCTATGAAAACTTATGTCTCATATAATACTTAATGATGACGTTTTCCCCCTAAAGAGAGGAACATGGCAAAGATGTCTACTGTTACCTTTTCTATCTAACATGTTACTGGAGATCCTAGCAAGAAAAATAAGGCAAGAACAAGAAACAAAAGGAATACGACTGGATAAGTGTTAGTAGAACTCTCTTTTTATGTAGAGATGCCATAATCGGATAAGTAAAAAATAAAAATGAATCAATCTACCAAAACAAATCCAACTAGAACAAATAAATTAATTTGGAAAAATTATAGAATAAAGTGTCAATAAACAAATAGGCATTGTAGTTTTACACACCAGCAGTGAACAGCTAGAAATTAATCTTTTAAAAATGCCATTTATAATAGTATCAGAAACATGCAATATTCATGGATAAAATTTAAAAATATATTTGTATGACATACACCATGCAATCTACAAGACAATGCCACGAAAAATTAAAGAAAATTGAAGTAAGTGGAGAGAGAGGTTATGTTCATGGATTGACTGGAAGTCTCAAAATCATTAAGATGCCTATTCTACCCAATTGACCTATAGATTCACTGCAAACTCAATAAAAATCCCAGTAGGCTTCTTAATAGAAGTTGACAAACTGCTTTTAAAATTTATATGAAATAACAAAGTATCTAAGTAAATATTATAAATTGAAAAATTTATAATATTTGATTTCAAGGCCTACTGTATTACATTGGACAAAAGAAGTCAAGTTCAAAAGAGAACATACAATATGATTCCATTCATATTAGACTCTAGGAAAACTAATCTAGAGAGATAGAATATAAATTAATGATATCCTGATGTCAGGGGTGAGAGTGTAGGGCATAGATTAACTGACAAGGGCCACAAGTGAACCTTCTATGGCAATTAAAATGTCCAATATCTTGACCTTGGTGGTGGTTACATGGCTGTAGACATTTGTTAAAACTCTTTAGTCTATACACTTTAAACGTGAATATTTTATTGTAGTAAATTATACCCCAACAAAATTTATCTTTAAAAAGTGTATTTATTGAACCATCCCAGTGAAAGATAAGGAACTGGTACATGTTTATGGTATACTTCTCTCAAATTCTTCCTCTCGATTTTTGTGAAAATAATTAGATATTTTTACATCAGTTGTAAAATCAGTCTTGTTTTTATATATTTATCTTTTAAACTGCAACTTATAAGTCAGTCTGCTTCAAGACAATAATAAGGACAATAATTAAGACTTAGTTTTGTGTCGACATTACTTCAATAACCACCAGTTTTTTTTCAAACCATGACCTCCCCACTTGTGAATTCTCTATATTTTTAAGTACTTTTCAGAAAATATAGATGTATGGTTTCTTTCCTGCATATGAATATAACTAAGAATTTTTTCTATTGACTTAATACATAAATGGCACCTTGTCTTGCATATACAATTATTGAATTACCAACTTTTACCTTCAAAATTCTAAGATGGAGTTCTAGTTTCTTCTGTGTATGTGTGTGTGTATATACACACACACACACATACATACACATATTGTAACTTTAGATGATATATATATGATCCTAGCTTGATACTTTCAATCTTTTTTTCCTGAGTTTTCGCTCCCACAGGCTCCAAATTTCCCCCTATATCTCAGGATGCTCCTACTTGATCTTCTTCCTCCTCTGCTCTTGAATACTGGTACTCCTTGTGGTTCTAAGTGCTCTCTTCTTCTCATGCTATGCCAAGGGTTACAGACTCAGTCAAGTCTATACCTTAAAACACACAATAAAACAGATTGCTTTCTTGGAAAATACAAATTGCCACAATAAATTCAAGTACAAAGTCTTTAAAAAAAACAAAATTAAGAAAGAAATTGAGAACATTGATACAGAACTACCTCCAAAAATGGTGCAATAACCCTACTGTTTTATCATTCAAATGTTCATGGAATTGAAGATTTCTATGCTACACACACTGCTGCAGAGAATAGAAGATGTAAAAGATCACAGTTGTCTTTTAACCAGATTAAGCATGATACAAAAACACAAAAAATAGAATAACAAAATGAAATAAAACTATTTACCTATGCTAGAAAATTCAATACAGTACAACAGTAAAAGAATAGGGCAACATGAGGTAACACACATTATTAAAAGTAATTTAAATACGATTAATAGGCAATCTATTGATATAGTTCACTGCATCTTTAGGTCAAGAAAGAAACCATGTAATTATCTAGATAGGTGTGAAAAGCAAGAAAAATTTGCTTTTTCTTGCGTAGAAAATCACAAGAAAATGTTACTTTCCCCTATAACATTTTTTTGAAGCCAGAAAATCTACAAGTTATTATTTTTCCTGAATCCATCAGAGGGCTGATGTCACAAGGCTACAAGATAAACTGGATTTCAAAGAGTAAAAAGCCTGTTTGAAGCAAAATGGAATACCCAAACTGTTTCCCTTTGGCAGGGCACAAAGAAAGAGGTGGCAGCAGCCTGTTGCGGGAAGAATTTGCAAGCTATGATATGGTGAAGATAACTAGGGTGGTAACAAAACTCAAACCTAGTTCAACTATTAACTAGATCAACTCAACAATTCCCCGACACACACACACACACACACACACACACACACACACACACACAAATGACCTCACAGAAAAAGAGGCATGCCCATCTCAGGGTATATGTACTATTTTTATATTTCCTTTAAAAAAAAAAGAGAGACCAGGTCTTACTATGTTACCCAGGCTGGTCTCAAACTCTTGGGCTCAAATGATCAAATTGCCATTAATAATGGTGATTAATATATTAAGGAATCTAGTGGAGAAACTAGGCAACATGCTTAAAAAGAGAATTTCAACCTAGAGACAGAAATTATCAAAATAGTCAAATAAAAAAACATGATATCAGAGAGAGTGAATAATTCCTTTGACAGGTTTATCAGCAGACAACAACAGCAAAAGGAATCATTAAACTTGAAGATATTTTCTAAACTGAAGCACAAATTAAAAAAAAAAAATTTACAATCAAGTAGATCTAGATCCAAAAGCTGTAGGACAATGAAAATTGGAGACCCAGAACAAGAGAAAAAGAACTTGGAAGAAGAAATATTTGAAGAGATAGTAGCTGAGGCCTTTCCCAAAGTTATTAAAGGAAAATAAACCACAGATCCAAGAAGTTCAGAGAAAAACTACAAAAAAGAAACAAAATAAAATAAAAATAAAAACATACCATGTATAGTCAAACTGTCAAAACTCAAAAATGTTCCCCATATTGACCTATAGTTTCAATTACATTCCAACTAAAATTCAGTGAGGTTTTTAACAGAATTGACATAGTAACCTTAAAATTTGTACAGAAAAGCAAGGAAAGTAGAATAGCAAAAATTTTTTTTAAGTTGAAAGGCATACTACTTGATATATAAAGACTCAATATAAAGCTACAGTCTCAAGACTGTAGTATTGATGAAAAGATAGATAGTGGAACAAAACAGAATCCAGAAATAGAACTCCACATATATGGTTAATTGATTTTTAACAAAGAGTCAGCAATGGTTCATAGAAAAGGGGTATGTTTTCAAAAAGCGGTGCTAAAACAATTAAATGCCACTTTCAAAACAATGAACTTCAATTTATTCCTCACTTTACACAAAAATTAACTAAAAATATACCATAGACCTAAGGGTAAATTCTAAAACTATAAGACATATAGAAAAATACTATGGAGAAAACCTTTGTGACTTCAGATTGGGCAAAGTTTGTTGTTGTTATTGTTTTTGTTTTGTTTTGTTTTTTAAGCTATGATCTAAAAAGCTCAACCTCTAAAAGAAAAAAAAACTTATAAATTGGACTTCATCAGAATTAAATATCCTGCTCTTCAAAAGACACAGCTAAGAAAACAAAAGGGCAAAATATTTGGGAGAAAATATTTACAAAACATATATATAATAAAGAATTCGGGTCAGGCATGGTGGCTTATGTCTGCCTGCAATCCCAGCACTCTGGGAGGCTGAAACAAGAAGATTGCTTGAGCCAGGAGTTTGAGACTAACCTGGTAATGTAGTGAGAACTGGCCTCTACAAAAAATTAGCCAGGAGTGGTGGCACACGCCTGAAGTCCCAGCTACTCAGAAGACTGAGGCAGAAGGATCACCTAAGCCTAGAAGGTCAAGGCTGTGGTAAGACATGGTGGCAATACTGCACTCCAACCTGGGCGATAGAGTGAGACTTTGACTTAAAAAAGAAATGAAAGAAAGGAAGGAAGCAAGGAATTGAGGGAGGGAAGGAAGGAGGGAGGGAGGGAGAGAGAGAGAGAGAGAGAGAAGGAAGGAAGTCAGTCATATCCAGAATATATAAGGAATTCTTACAACTTAATCATAAGAAGACAACCCAATTTAGAGATGTACAAATAATTTAAACATTTAGCTAAAGAAGATATATGGATAGCAAATAAGCTCATGAAAGGATTCTCAACACCATTAATCATCAGGAAAATATAAATTAAAACCACAATGCCGAGACCTCATCTCTACAATAAATCAAAAAAATTAGCCGGGCGTGGTAGCGCGTGCCTGTAGTTCCAGCTACTTGGAAGGCTGAGGCGGAAGGATTGCCGGAGCCCAGCAGGTGGAGGCTGCGGTGGCCGGGAGCGGCCACTGCACTCCAGTCTGGGCGACAGAGTGAGACTCCAACTCAAAAAAAAAAAAAAAAAAAAAACCACAATGTGATACACTCCTGTCAAAATGGCTAAAGTTTTAAAAAACTGATAATACCAAATGCTACTGAGGGATATAATTAATTGGAACTTTAAAACACCACTGGTGGAAATTCAAAATAGAATAGTCTCTTAGGAAAACAGTTTGGCAGTTTCTTATAGAGTTAAACATACACTTACTATTATATACATGACTCAGTAATTCTACTTCTAGGAATTTACCCAAGAAGAATAAAAACATATGTTCACCCAATGACTGGTATGTAAATTTTCAGGAGCTGTATTCATAATAGCCCCAAACTGGAAATAACCCAAAAGTTTATCATCCAGGGAATGGATAAGAAAATTCTATTGTAGCCATCCAATGGAATACTACACAGCAATATAAAGGAATGCAGTACGGTTGGCCCTTTGTATCCATGGGTTCCACATCTGTGGGCTCAACCAACCACAGATAACAAATCTGAGGAAAAAACAGATGGTTTCATCTGTACTAAACATGCACAGACTTTTTTCTTGACAGTATTTCCTGAACAATATAGTGTAACAATTTACATAGCTTTTACATTGTATTCAGTATTACAAATAATCTAGGGATGGCTTATATGGGAGGATGTGCATAGGTTAAATGCAAATACTACATCATTTTATATAAGGGACTTGAGCCTTCCTGGAGTTTGGTACCCATGCAGGATCTTGAACCAATCCTCCCTCAGGAATACCGAGGGATGATGTTATCGATACAAAGTGAAAGAAGCCAGACATGGAAGGCTACACATACTACACGATAACATTTATTTGACATTCTGGAAAAAGCAAAATTATGGGAGTAGAAATTCCCTAGTTCTCTCCCAAGTTCATAAGCATAAATATTGTCCAAGTCAATTCCCTGCATGCAGATACATTTATGCAAAAACAAACTTATGTGGGAAAAATAGTCAAACTCAAGCTTTTACCATCATAACATTCAGGGGGTCCTGGTGTGGTGATTCACACTTGTAATCCCAGCACTTTGGGAGGCTCAGGTGGGAGGTCTGCTTGAGCCCAGAAGTTCAGAACAGCCTAAGAAACATAGTGAGACTCTGTGTCTATGAAATGATAATAAAAAAAATTAGCAGGGTGTGGTGGTGCACACCTGTAGTCCCAGTTACTCAGTAGGCTGAGGTGGAAGGATTGCCTGAGTACAGGAGGTTGAGGCTGCAGTGAGCCATAATCATGCCATTGCATTTCAGTCTGGGCAACAGAATGAGATCCTAAGGAAAAAAAAAATCAGAGGGATGTTCATTACTGTGTTATTTATAATAGACATTTAAAGTAAAATATTGGATGATTAGTCTTTGATAAGAAAGCAGACATTTAATCATGTTCTAGAGAATATTAATGATATGGGGAGATGTTTATGTCACATATATAAGAGGAAAAAATAGGATGCAAAACAGAGACACTAACAGCTAATAACTATCAAGTGACTATTATGCGCTGGGCATTGTGCTAAGTGCTTTATATGTGTTATACCATTCTGTCCTGGTAATCATCATATTATTATTGTCATTGATGCTGTTATGGTAAATTTGAGACAAGGAACCTGAGGTTTAAGAAATTGATGAAACATGCCAGCAAAGTGTGAGGCGGAGATTTGAAACCACATAGTCTACTAGACTCAAAACTCTAACCACTTCCCTTTACTATCTCTAACCTATAAAACTCTAACTCTGTATTTTTAAAAAACACACACAGACACAGCATAGGCCTGGAAGCAACTATACCAAAATATTAACAAAAGTACCTCTGGATGAGAGTTACAGGTAGTTTTCATTTTATTTTGCTTCTCTGTGCTTTTAAGGTTTGTATAAAAGAAGAAGAGTATAATGTTTATAATGAGGAGATAAAAATAATACATGTGGTTTAAATAGCTGAAGACACAGTCTTGTCTGAAAAGCTGCCTCCTCATGAGACACTGCTTTCCAAGACTGGGATCCAGCCCCCGTAAAACAAGTATGCAACCCTGAGGGTACCTTGCGCTGCGCCCCCACCAGCTTGTCCCCCTCCTCCCAGGTCACCCCGCCCCAGAAGTCTAGGATGAGCAGAGGCACCGTCTCCAGAGAGAAACCTCCCAGTGCCTCTGCCAGCCATCCTGGACCGCAGCCGGAGGGCGTCTGGGAGTGTCCAGCTCCCCCGAGTGTGACGCCACCAGGGCTGATCCTAGGTTCTCAACTGGGCACGGACAGCAAATGCCCAGGTCTCCCACCCCTGGGGCTGGGATGGCAAGATGGTAGAGGACAAGGAGCTATAGGGCAGTGGCGACAAAAGTTAACAGAAATTAGAAAAGACCTGTCTGATTAAGCCACGTCTTTCCTCCCCAGATCCCCTCTTCTCTCCCTGGGCTGTGTTCAAACCCCACTGCATTTGGAGGGAAATCCAACCCATGTGTTTCTGATTCATTTACACTTAACTCATCAAAATCCTGTTTTGAAAGAGGCCATTGGATGGTCTACAAAGTCTGAGCAAAGCTCCCCGCCGCCGCGGGCTGGTTGTGGACTCACCAAATACCCCTTCTAATCCACCAGGCCTGTGGGCCGGCTCTGCACCATGGTGAAGGCTGTCCGAGCGTCTGCTCCCCAGCCTCAACCCCTTGGAGCCCCTCCCCGCCACCTTTTCCCTCTTTGGGAGCTCCCAGGATCCTACGGGGGTTTGGGAAACTCACAGGGCCCTGAGGCGCAGGCACAAAACGAACCCCTCTCCCTGGGGCAAGGCTGGGCTTAAGATGAATCTGTACAGGAGACGTTGAACCCAAAGGAAGAAAGCTCACAGTGAGATCTCAGGCACAGGGGTTGCATTTTAGGGACCTGCAGAGGCTCCATCACAGTGGGGTGCTGTTCTCCTCCTGGAGTTGAGTGATGGGAGGAGGGACGAGCAGTGGCCGTGTTGCCCAGGCCTGTCTCTCCCACGCCAAGTCAGAGCCAGAGTTATGTCTCAGCCTCAGAATGACTTGCATTGGAATTGAAAGAGGAGCTGGTTTTCCATCAAGAGTAGGACACCTAGTTCCCATCTTTGGGACCTGGCAAGTTTTGAGGGCCTGTGTGGGGTGGTGCTCGGTGTCAGCTACTGGTGCAAAAGAAAGTTCTCCCAGGCAGACATTTGGAAGTCATTAAATCAAACTTTGGTTGACTCAGATGCAAAGCACGCCGGAGCTAGAAAAGACCTTGAGAACTTTGTGGTCCAACCCCCATGTTTACAGATCAATCCCCCTGAGATTCCCCCAGAAGGAGTTGGAGTAAGCCAAGCTCCTCCAACGTGCTGCATTGGGAGAGCATGGGTGTGGCCAGCAAAGACAGGAAGGTTGGGCCCCCTCCAAGCAAAGCCTAAAATGAAACACATGAGAATGGAACTAGAAGAGTGAGGACCTGTGTCCTGTGTGACATCACAACGGGCTCTGGCCTTGTGATGGCCCCCTTCCCTGTGTTGTTTTCTTTTCCCCAGGGTTGCTGGCAGGACAGTTCTTCAGAAGCTGCCAAGAGGGTGTATGCAACTTGGGACCAGAAGGCAAGACAAGCAGTGTGCCCTGTTGGGAGCTGAGGGGGAACGCCAGAGGCTGAATGAGACAAAGGGACAGAAGATGAGTAATAACAGAGCCTTTTCTTGGGGGTAAGAGAGGTTCAGTAATGACGCTCAGAGAGGTTCAGTAATTTGCCCCATGTCACACAGCTACTAAGTGTTGACACCAGAGTCTAAATGCACTTCTTCCTAGCTCTAAAATCTGTTCAACCGATGACACACAGTTGGGCGACGAGGGGACAGAGGGGAGAAGTTAGAGTTGACTCTGTTCACTGGCACGTAGGGTCAACACTCAAAAAAAGTTCCCAGAAGGAGGTTCTGTGTGCAGAGCCTGGAATGAGAGGAGGATCATGGCTTATTGTGGAGGGGAGGGGGATGGTCCAAACGGAGGAATCAGGTGGGGAGCCCTGTCAGGTGCAGCTCTCTGGGCACTAATGGCCTGCTGTGGTTGCACCTGGAACCTACCAGCAGGTGGCAGTATTTCAGAACAAGAAGAGAGTCAACTAGGTTAGGGCGGTAATAAAAAGAGGAAGGAGATACTGAGCTCTTGTTATGCGCCAGGCACTGTTGTAAACATTTTACACAGAGCACCTCACTGAAGCTTCGCAACAACTCTATGGGATAGAGTTATTGGTCTCATTTTGTACATGAGAAGGGTGTAGTAAGTTGCTCAAGACCACAGAGGCAGGAAGTCCTGGAACCAAGGTTCTTCCCAGGCAGTTTAACCCCAGACCTGAGCTCTCAATGGAGCGCAATAAGCCAATTTACAAGCATAACTGAATTTCCACCATGCGTTAAGCATGATATTGGTGCTAGAGATGCCAAAGTGGTCTAGACAACAGCCTTGTTCCAGGGGTCCAACCAGCTAACTGGCTTTAATAAGTGGATGATTCTAATACCTCATAGTGATGGCTGAAGGCACACGCAGGGCGGCAGGTAGCAGGGCTGAACACTACCGAACCATCAGGTTCTGACTCCTACACTCACTGGCTGGGTGGCCTTGGGTATGTTCATTGATGTCTGAAGGCCTCAGTTTTTACATCCATCTATAATTGGGTATAATATTGACCTCAAGTGGATGGAATGAGAGAACACATGTAGAGAATTAGGAATGGACTAAGTCTCGTGCCTTACTGACATGACAGCAGATGTCAGATACAACAGGCAACGGGGGCCCAGAGGGTCGGCGGTTGAAACGACTTTCCATGGCTGAGCAGTCTGGTTGACAGAGGAGGGTGAAGATTCCCGCCCATTAGAGGAACCCTGACAAGCCATGGAGATCAATAGTCTGTGACACCCGGGAAAGCTTGAGGGAAAAGGAAGAAACTCGGCGAGCACACCTTAATTCCATGGGACCCGGCATTATGATGTGTTTGAGAACTGGAAAACATAATCTTAGGAGGATCTCAAAATAAACTAGATTTCAACAAAGAAGTAGATGGCCCAGAGCACTCCAAGCAGCAGGCAGGCATTCACCCAGCGTTTCACAGGCCTACTAAATGCCAAGTACTATCCTTGAGTGGGTCCTGCCTGGGCTTTTCTTCCTACACTGTAGATGTGTCCCAGCAGTCAATTGGAACACTGTCTTGCCCTTGACTGGACCAAGCCTACTCAAGCCCCTGCCCTGCCCAGAATGTCGATGAGTAACTGGGTTCTTGTCAGAAGTTACTGACATGCTCTGCATAATCTACTCCACCTGTGACTCCACCAGACACACCCCCCCCAGGGGAAGAAGCAGCACCCTGCCAGGGCAGGAGGTGGCAAGACAGTCCCTAGCCCCTGGGGAGGGTGAGGCATTCAGAGAGGACACCTGCTCCGGGCACCAAGAGAGATGAGGGAGAGCCCCACGTATCTGCAAGCACAGTGTCACCTGGGGGCACATAGAGTCAGAAGCAGAGAGGAGCTCAGGCAGCAGGGCCTATACCTCTTTCTCTCCGCCTCCGTGTCTGACTTCTAGGTCTTCCAGGTCCTCCCACTCCCCTCTAAGCTTACAGCGCCTCCCCCACACAGGCCTCCCCCTGCTCCTAGTCCTCCTTCTCAAGATATGGCAGGAACAAAGGCTAGGAACTCTTCAGAGTGTGGAGGGGTTGATGGGAGTGCGCGTCTGGCTCTGCGCTATCTGCACGGAGGCGCATTCCTTCCCTAGACCCCCACCCCCACCCAGAAACATCATCATTCATTCCATCACACACACAGCTGGCGCTGGGGGAGGCCATGACAGGTGGGCCGGCAGGGGAGGTGGGGGCCCCGCGGTCTTCTCCCCCCCCAAGACAGATATGTCCCTTCTGAACATGCTGGGGGAGATTATTTTAACAAGTACTTTTGTACCAGGAAATCAGTGTGTTTAACCTAACAAGCAAAGAACAGCCCAGCGGGGCCCATAAATCTAGTTCCCACCTATTAATTTTACAGCCTACATAAAGCAGTGTTGAAGTCCAAAGTATATGTGACCTAAAAAGGCATTGCTCATTCTGACACATATACGACGTGGCCAGGACTCGAACCCTGACCCTGACCCTCACTCCAGGAAGCCAGTTCCCAAGCTGCTCAGGGTGCAGAGGCTCAGGATGCAGAAATCTGCCCAGGCTCCTCAAGGAAGAACTGGACAGCTGGAAGCAACAGCTGTGGAGAGGGCTGGAGGAGGTGGGCGCTGCTGAGGCCGGGTCAGTGATGACCTCCTGCTGGAGGCCCCAACCGGCCCCAGGGCTACCGTGTGTGGTTGTGTGGGCTGGTCACTACCCAAAAGCACCCGGATTAGAGGACAAGTAGGGGCTGAGATCTAGCCTGCACTCCAGTCACCATACCTGTCCTCCCCGGGCAGGGTTGCATCTGCCCAGGGAGGGGCTTTTTAAAAAAATCCATGAAAAGGGACCATCTGGATTGGCAGCAGTGCTTACAGCTCCCTTGGATAAATCTTGATTCTCAGCCTGACTGCTTCAAATATTGACCCCCAAATCCAATGACTCACAGTACCCCCATGCCAATTACACAGCCCTCCCACCAAGGAAATGCACGACCGTTGTCAATGCCTAACATCAGTTCCATGGGCTCTCCCCCAGTCCCAAGAAGGTCTTCATGGTCTCACCCACCACATGACAGCCACAACTAGGCCACTCTGGCCACCCATAGCAACTGCTTATTGATTCCCACACCACCGTCAGGACAAGGACAACCCTAATACAACAGAACCCTAAAGCCAAGCCACCTCAATTCCGTGCTGATCATACAAAGAAGAAACAACTCGAGGAACCCAAATCCCAACGACACACTTATACATCCCTGGCTACTCGCCGAAAGCCCAAACCCAAGTGCAGAGCTGTACTCTGTCCCTGCCACCCCTGCCTCTGGCCCCTTCAGACTCATGCCCCACCCTGTTCCACCCTGCTGTGCCCGGGAGGCTGACCTTTAGGGAGGGCCTTGAGCTTCACCTGCCCTCTAGCTTTCAGCTGGAGTCCCAGATTAGAGCCCCTATGGGTGAGGTAAGGCAGGGTATCCCACTGCAGAGGCACGCACTCTCTACCAATGCTTTTGCCACATCTTGAAAAGTCACGTGGAATTCATGCTTCGTAGTTAGCTTTATTCTAGAAGTGTCTCTCAAGGTTGGGCTTCTGGGAGTAGGCCTGAGACACCGTGGGACGGCAAGTCCGTTGACCTGGGCCGTAATCCCAGGAAGCACCACAGGGGATGGAGGTGGAAGCTGGGAGGGGAGGCAGCCCACACAGGGTGTGTTGATGAGAAGAGACTCCTATAGGAAGGGGGCTCCACCCTTCCACCCTGCTAAGGACCTGAAGCTGGGGTATTTATCCACCAATTCTTACCGGTTGAGATGACAGAGTTGAGATGTCACTGGCGACATTAACTCTAGACCTGCATGGACTGATCCTCAAGCCAGACGACACCCTCAGGCAGAGTCACAGGTATGTGCAGAAAACTGTCAGCATATGAGGAATCTGGAGGCTGTGGGCAGAAGCATTCACAACAGTGTTTTTGCCCAAATATTCAAGCTTGACCCTTCAATATCTTCTGGTTTCTGCATTGTCTAAGAAGCCCAGCTTGAGAAGTCAAGACCCAAAACTCTCCACTGGAAACAAAGCACTGACTCTTCATAAACTTCCTTTCCACCAACTCCGATGACCCGTGCTCACTCTCGTGGTCACGCATGGACCACCACTTGTGGAACCCATGGCCCAGGCATCAGCAGATCTTGACTCAGCCTCCAAGTGTGTGGTGATGAGGCTTCCTTCCTCAGGGAGCCTTCCCAGAGAAACCCCTCATTCACCCCATCACTGACTTCATCCACACCCTAAACCCTCCAAACTGAACCCCAAAATGACCAACTAATCCCCAAATACACATTGACCACCCCAAATCTGGCTGTGCCCTGACTCTCAAACTTACTAACTCAACAAGCAAATACCCACGCACTGCAAGTACTTTGACTCCTCAGCCACAAGCAGATCATGCTGATCCCCTGATCCCAACTACACATGGATGCCTCAGTTCCATCCCTAGCTCCACACTGGCCTGAGACACTGGAATCTTTAGCCAGGCACATATTTATCTCTGAACTCAGCCACAGATGGTGACACCCCGATCCCTAATATACACTGGCTCCCTAGTCCCAAATAACATACTCAAACCCCCTCTCGGTTCAAAAAGACCCTGTCCCACCAACCCCAGGTGCAGGTGGTGCTCATTGTCACATGTTTACCCCCAATCCCAATCACTACCTGTCACTGCCATCAAGTCTCACACGGATTTTAACCCCCCAGTCAGAGCCCCTGGCACAGACACCCCAAGCTAAACACTTGCTGACTCCATGAACCTCAATCAATGACCTCAATCCCAGCCCCCCCAAGACTAGGCACCCAGACCTCAAAACAAGACCACATCCTTCACCCTAGAACTTCACCTCATACTCAGCCTCACCAAAGGCTGATTCATCAAGCTTAACCCA
Source organism: Carlito syrichta (assembly GCF_000164805.1). Taxonomy (NCBI): domain Eukaryota; kingdom Metazoa; phylum Chordata; class Mammalia; order Primates; family Tarsiidae; genus Carlito; species Carlito syrichta. Next base: position 468,332 of record NW_007036708.1, read on the forward strand.
GAGTGACCTGTTTCTCGTGCACACTGATCCTCAAACCTCATCCATGCCCTTACTCCCAGCGCATGCCTACCCAACAAAGATATGCCGACCAAAGCCAAATGCCACACTAGCTCCAACTCGGTTGCAAGTTGCAAGTCGGTTGCAACACCCCATGCCAAACCTCACTGCCCCTTCACTTAGAGAGGGAATTCTTGGATGGCAGCCCCAGGCCTACCCACTGTTCACTGATGTCCCTGCCAAAATCAAACCCCAGCCACATTAGGCCTTCAAGTCCTCTACACATAACACCCAACCTCATTGGGTGCTCTTCAATCTCACCCACACCTGAAGAGACTCCAATTCCATCCTCACAGAGACCACTCAAGTTCAACTGCACAGCCTTACATCAGGGACCCTGTGACCCCATGCAAGACCACACACTCAGGGATTGTATTCAAAAGTGGAACATTTCCAGCCTCATGTGAGCAGTAGCACCTTCCCTGGGTCCTGATTTCATGTCCTATCTCCACATCTCAGCCAGGCACCAGAAGCTCTTGTCCAGCAATACTCGGACAGCCCAGCTACATTCCTTCTTTTGTTTGTGCTTCTGTCTTGACTCTCCCAATTCCTGTCCAAAATACTGACCTTTTCTATGGGTGCAATTCCCTTGTGTCTGGTTCAGGACTTCAGCGACCATCTTGATGACTACGCTGAATTGGGTCACACCAGTCTGTGCAGCCTGCAGGGCATAGGGGTCCGGAGCCCATGATGTTGCTGGTCATTTCACCTCTCTGGGACTCATTTGATCCTGTCCAACAGGGGTCAGCAAACAACTGTCTGCAGATCAAATCCCACCTTGCCCCCTCATGTACCTATAGTCTACAGCTGCCTTTGTGCCACAAAGGCAGAGATATCATTTCCAAAGAAATCGTGTGGGGCTCAAAGCCAACACTATTTATTATCTGACCCCTGCAGAAAAAGTTTGCACCCCTGCTGTGTACCCCCTACCCTCCTCTTAGTGGGTGTAATCATCCTGGAGAATTCTCCATGTGATGCTTGGAACAGGACACCTCTCTTCCTTCTCTGGGCTTCTCCAAGAGGATGTTCCACATTGATGCATTGACTATTCATTAGGACGATCATAAAACCTGTGACTGCCTGCTCCTCAACCTGTGGAGGAGGGGCTGAAGGAAGACCAGAGGATCAAAGACAAGGCCTTAGGGCTTGAGGAGCAATCTTGGGATGCCCCAGTCTCTGCTTATTGTGGAGGGTCTGCCAACATGATTGTTTTTGTTTATTGAAACCCAACTCCCATGGCACTTACCATCCTTGGCAGTGGGCCCAGACCTGCCCAGGCCCCAGTCTGCCAGTCCTGGCCAAACGGGGGGGGGGGGGGGGGAACTACAGCGAAATCAATGGCATCGCAAAAGGATAGGCAACCTCAATCATTGTGAGTGTGTGCAACATGTGTGTGGCGTTAGAAGGAGAAGAGGGTGTACCATTGACCGGCACTATTAAAATGTATGTTAAGATTATGAGTTACCCTCCTCCCTCATTTGTAGGTCACTGCACGTT